>NC_049983.1:19549105-19550588 GCF_000003815.2 Branchiostoma floridae | reverse complement strand
CGGATAAACGGGGAAAACGTAATTACGACTCAATGTCAATAATAAGAGCGAGAGATTGCAGTTCGCTTAAACGTTATTAAATGGAAGCATACACACCTGGCTTCTGTTACTGGGGAATGGGTTGAGTAGATTTTCCTTTGCAGATTGAGTTTGCGAAAGTAATTCGCACGGTGGCAAACAGTGAATGGTGTGTTTTCGTTTGCTTTGGTACCTGTTAATCTACATGACCACCTGTCGGGAACATGAAACAGTGCCGAGTCAGCTATGGTGAGGTGCTTTAAAAATGGAGGATCTGAATGGGGTTTTTGAAAATAAGTTATTAATATGATGTCTAATTCCTTTCTTTTGGATCAATGTTCACTTACTTCAGACTTATAGGAACTGGACACTTACTTCATGCCAAACTGTCTTTGATGCAGCCATACATAACTGACAGATAATGCTAACAAACCCTATAATAGCCCAGTAGGTCAAGGTACTAGTACTTTATCCAATAGTCTAGTAAGAATATTTTGATTATGAAGCCAAGCAAAACGATACTAGGTGATGATTAACATACTTTCAAATAGTTCAGAAATAAAGTCATAAAATGCTAAACATGTCTTTTCCATGATTTACAGGGTTTGCCATGGAAATAACTAAGTTTTCTTTTTGTTTGTTTGTACAACGATAACTTACGTAATAAATAGACTTGTCCCGTGATTTTGTCATGGACAGCTAACAATAGCATTGTCTGATGGTTCAGACATTCCAGAGCTATTCACACATCATAATGAAGTAATATAAGTGAGTTAGAAGGATCAGTCTGGAAATCCGTCTCAAGTTTCTGAGAAAACACCTTTCTCTTTATTCCACCACAGGTGCCTAAGCTCTGCCCAGGTAGCGTGGTGAAAGCGTCGCTTGTCAGGTGCAAGGAGAAAACACAAAGGGCAAGGACTTGACTTGTAAACACAACGAACAATGAAAGAATAGTTCAGTCTGTTCATTTTGGATTGAATGAAATATGTCTATCATAAACTGTGAACATGTACTATAGTATATAACAAGACTGAAATTGTATAAAATGTAACATTTTCAATCACCCATTGGTATTGCAATGATTATCATATTATGATTTATATTTCATTACAAACCATTAATGGATTCATTTCTTACATATAGATTGAAATGACAACTATAGCATTTCCTTGCTTTTGTAATAACAGCTATGAAATTTGGTTATGACATACTGTTTGATACATATAAACTTAATTACATTGGGAACAAGATATGAAGAAAAATTTGCATTTTATTTTCTGTGAGGCAACATGCAAAAATAGATAATCTCTTCATAGCACTGTTTATTGCAATGATGCAAAGGGATTACAAACACTGTAATGTTACAACAGGGACCTACAAAGTGCTAGCCAAAGACAGTAGGAGATACAGTGAACTTTGATATTCAAATATCTTTCAATCATAAATGATAATTGATCAATTAGAA
>NC_049983.1:19542373-19548027 GCF_000003815.2 Branchiostoma floridae | reverse complement strand
GTAGATATTCATCTTTTCTATACAGTGCATTCCCTTTAGACCACACATGGCCTTGACTCTGCACTCATGCCTATGAAAACATCCTCACCACACGGATTACCTTGCTTAATCACCTGGAGAAACCTATATAAACACTGGGCGGCTTGGGAATGATACACTGTTTCTTGTCTCTTGGGTTAATTTTCTGAATTCAGAAAATTATGATGACCTGAAGACTAGACTATGCCATTTCTAAAATGGGTGTGAAAAGCAAAGAAGCAAGGCTGTTCCGACAATATATATCTGCATAGAAATGAAATGGTTC
Organism: Branchiostoma floridae; assembly: GCF_000003815.2. Taxonomy (NCBI): domain Eukaryota; kingdom Metazoa; phylum Chordata; class Leptocardii; order Amphioxiformes; family Branchiostomatidae; genus Branchiostoma; species Branchiostoma floridae. Next base: position 19,547,723 of record NC_049983.1, on the reverse strand, counting down.
TCATGTACACAGAATACATAATCTGATACATAATGGATAAAGCAGGAGACTACCTTTTCTCTGAAATTGCTGCCTGAATCTTAATGGGAAAAATAATAACGAAAAAAGAAATTGTGGTTCTGACCATTTCTAGTTGTACATGTGTAAGTCATTCCGAGTCATTCATGGTCATTGATTGTAAATATCACTGATTGAATCAGTACTATATATAACCGATGACCTAGTTTGAGACAAGCCCATCCCAGCTGGATGACAGGTGTGAGTTCAGCAGCAGAGTACAGGTAACATATCCCTTAAGTGCATTACACGCTCAAGCACCTGGAAAATCTCGTCAAATACCAGCTGCCATTAACTGCCCTTGGCTCTCACTGAATCTGAATCACAAATGATATCAACATATTCTGACTCTAAAAGCGTATCCTCAGAAATTATGTGAATATTCTTCTAGACGGATGTCAGACTGCTATGCAGCACATACATCTAGCTGTGATAATTTTAACATTTGATTCTATTACCTTTACTATTTTTGTTTGTTGTTTGCTTATCATCAATCAAATTAACACATAGATTAACAAACAGAAACACTGACGAATGTTCAGATGATGCAGACTTTGAAGAATGATCAAACTGAAACACAAGTATTAACTATACCTTACAGAATATTTTGAAGACAATCACATATAATTGTTTGTTTTCTCTTCCACTCACAAGTAATGGATAACACACTGTCATAGAGGTCGTCAACATCTCACAATGATCCTAGCTAATCGCAACAGGTGTCATCATCACTGCAATAGCCGACAAACAAATCAAACACAGACGACAGCTTTCTTTATTAACCAGCGGAACTGACTGCAGCTTGAATAGAAAGTGCCAGCTCGCTGCAGAGATCTGTAGATGGTACAGAGATAATCTGGCAGGAAGCTTCTCTTGCAGGTTTCTGGATGTGGATGATAAGGGGGATTACCTCCATTAGACCCTGTGATACTGACACAACGATGCACCCTGCTGCATCAGTTAGCGCCAACAGCTATCACAGAAGCAGATTTCCTTGGGTTAATGCTATAAGCTTCTTATAGCAGTGTTAATTCCCCAAATGACATTATTCCTTATTCCTTAGGAAAGGACTGCTGACCTTCCACCTTTGCCATTGCTGTCTACCAAAGGTTATCTCTCCGAAGGAACAAGTAGCTGGAGCTTTAACTTTGGGCGAACTATGGAGGACACTAATGTTACCTTGAAGTTCATGACAGTGTGACAAGAGATGTGCAACAATATGAAGAAGAGTTTACGATCTCATTACTCTATTAGACATTGCCTTCTTGGTGACTTGACAAGAAGGTCATTGCTTTTAGCAAAACCAATTTACTTTGTACTGATAACTTCATACTGTAGTGCACTTCAGGTAATAGTTCATTGTTCATTCGGATAAGATGTAACATTAGGTGAAGTCACATACATTTTGGTCAAAATGTGCTCTATGCATGGTACTTGCAGTCCATCCTTTTTTAGAAGAAGCTTCTCTTTAATTTTCCCCTTGCAACCAAGGGTGCACACTTATGACATATAAGTCCATTGTATAAGTTAGTGTTGGCTATAATTTTGGGTTCTCTAAATCATGTCAGAAGGAGCAGATTTACTTTGCACAAACACTCATATCATCTGGCCCTTGTCCTCTGTCAGGATACAGCTGACAGCTTTCATTAGGCATGTAAACTTTGCAAATCCTTCTCTTATACTGTTCAATGTCAGATAGCTCTAGCCATTATTCAAGTTGACAATCGCCATCATTTTTAGATCTTGGCTAATACAGTGCTAAAATTCTCTAAACATCTAAACTTTTCTAACCCTTTATTCCTCTGTGATTTTTGAAAACTTTATCATTTTCATGCTGTATGATTCAACATGCATGGGCTTTCAAGTCACTCAAATTGCTGCAAATTCAAGTTTGAGTTTAGCAAATAAATAAAGATAACCTATTTACTCTAAGGGAAAATAAACTATGTTTTGAAATATGAAGACAGAGTTCTAAGGTCTTGTCAGACCAGGAAGTTTTGTAACAAGGCAGGAAGTTCAGAGTGACATTCTCTATTGTATAAGATCCTGGATGTGATGACCTTGATATGGGATTCTGGATCAAGTTGTGGTCACCATTATATAATCAAACCATAGATGCACCATAATTCCACCATATCACAACATATGAAGACACAGAGGACATTTTACCTGTAACCCTCCACTTTGCTTTCGACCATTGCAACCATTTCAGACTAATATAGCAAGTGTGGTGGGTTAGTTAACATGCTAAGGGCTCTCCTAAAACAAAGGACTAATGATTTAATGCCCCTCCATAGGATAATATGATAAAGCAACTGTATAAAATGTGGTGAATGACAGCAGAGGTGATTTTGGTTTTACTAACAACAGGATGTTTTTCACAGTTTGTTTATGTCCCAGTAATTTAGGGTATTCCTATGACTCTAGATCCAAAACTTAGTAGATGATGATGATTTACAATCATTATGTTGGGTCCCTTTTGACACATAATGGTAGCATCATTGCTCATAAAGGTTTTATTTGTAGAAATGGAATCGTTACTTGGAGAAAGGAAGATTTATCATACTAAAAAAATCATTACAAATATATCAAAATAAGATATGTTAGGATATAGATCTTTCTTCTAATTGGCAAAAAAATTATATTTATGTTAATTCAAATATATGAGTATCAAGCCAATGGCACATGTAGCTGAGACGTGAATGTCCTCGTATAGCACTGTTACACAATCCATCTGATGTCAGTAACCTTGGTAACGAAGCAATAACTAATAAAGTTGGCTGTCATGCAGCAGAGTGATGAGGCTTATTTCAGAATTTCCCAGAGGAAGGGAGACTGGAAGGGAAATTTCGAAAATCCTTCCAGGGATTTAAGAAGAAATTCATAACAGTGGATGATTAGTGGTGCTGTGTTATCTCAGCAACTTTTATATGTATAACGTTAATCATTCTAAATTTTTAGCTGGTTAAATCCTAATACTTTAGAGCAAACAATGAGTACTATTTTTAAGTTTTTGATTAATACAAATCTAGTAGATCCGAATCCTTAGCAACTTGGCAAATTTGAATAATGTGACAATATTCAAAATGGGAGACACTGGAAAACCAGACGAGGATGTGTGCTTCTTAGTGTTTAATCAATACAAATTTTTTAGTGATTTTCTGGGGCTGTTCTCATTGAATAGGAGATGCGTCTGGATAGAGAAAGTGACAAAAGTATCAAGGCAATTTGTTATGTCAATAGTTAGGTCAATATTTTTTCTTCCCTCACATTGCATTATTTCCTGTCAACTGTGCCAGACTCATCTTCAGAACTTTTAGTGCTTACTTCCTTTTTCACTTCCACATTTCCCCCAGCACAGACCACCATGATGACAAAGGTTAATCTTTATTATGTCATCTAAAGTGAAGTAACATCACACACTTTGGTGCACTCAAAATATCCCAGGGCCTTGAAAGTTAATATCATACTTGCAATATCCCTCTTTCTTGGAAACAACTGAAGTAACGTCACACAACACTTTGATGTACTCAAAATAACCCAGGGCCTTGAACTAGGGTTATTATCGTACTTGCAATATCCCTCTTTCTTGGAAACCTACCTCCACTAGGGTATAGCTGAAATCTACGGTAGAGTAGAAGTGTAACAGACACATTGATGGATCAATGTGATCTTTTTCTCTGCATAGAATTGTTTTGAGTACCTAACATGGCTGTCAAATGGTAAATTTCTTGCCTATAATAGTAAAACTGAGTCCCCTGGTATGCCATGCATGCACTGTTTTCAGACATAAACACTTCTGACTCACCAAAAATCCTACAAGTTGCACAAGTCATCCTAACCCCACATCCGCCTGAGCTGGCCTACAGGCGCTCTCCTTGGTGCTGAAGTGAACATCCACACACAACTTAGACTCGCCTTCCTTTCAGAGATGTCAGGAGGTCACAAGGAAATGCAAGACAAGACACAGACCCACTGTCTTATCTCCTCAAGAGCCATGGCAATGGCATACAATGGAGGACATTCGTAGTCCAAGTATAACAAGTGAAGTAACGTCAAACAACATTTTGATGTACTCAAAATAACCCAGGGCCTTGAACTAGGTTGTATATCGTACTTGCAATATTCCTCTTTCTTGGAAACCTACCTCCACTGGGGTATAGCTGAAAAGTATTGTAGAGAAGAAGTGTAACAGACACATTGATGGATCAATGTGATCTTTCCTGTGCCTAGAATTGTTTGGAGTAAATGGTAAAATGTTCGGTAAATTTCAAACAGTAAATTTCTCATTAATATCAGAAAACAACAGTCCCCTGGTATGCCATGCATGCACTGTTTTCAGACAAAAACACTTCGTACTCACCAAAAATCCTACAAGTTGCACAAGTCATCCCAACCGCACCTCCGCCTAGGCTGACCCACGGGTGCTCTCCTTGGTGCTGAAGTGAACATCCAAACACAACTTAGACTCGCCTTCCTTTCAGAGATGTCAAGAGGTCACAAGGAAATCCTAAGACAAGACACAGCCCCACTGTCTTATCTCCTCGAGAGCCATGGCAATGGCATACAATGGAGGACATTCGTAGTCCAAGTATAACAAGTAAAGTAACATCAAACAACATTTTGATGTACTCAAAATAGCCCAGGGCCTTGAACTAGGGCTGATGTCGTACTTGCAATATTCCTCTTTCTTGGAAACCTACCTCCACTGGGGTATAGCTGAAAAGTATTGTAGAGAAGAAGTGTAACAGACACATTGATGGATCAATGTGATCTTTCCTGTGCCTAGAATTGTTTGGAGTAAATGGTAAAATGTTCGGTAAATTTCAAACAGTAAATTTCTCATTAATATCAGAAAACAACAGTCCCCTGGTATGCCATGCATGCACTGTTTACAGACAAAAACACTTCGTACTCACCCAAAATCCTACAAGTTGCACAAGTCATCCCAACCCCACATCCGCCTAGGCTGGCCCATGGGTGCTCTCCTTGGTGCTGAAGTGAACATCCACACACAACTTAGACTCGCCTTCCTTTCAGAGATGTCAGGAGGTCACAAGGAAATCCTAAGACAAGAAATAATCCCACTGTCTTATCTCCTTGAGAGCCGTGGCAATGGCATACAATGGAGGACATTCATAGTCCAGTGATTTTCAATACACACTGCCATTTTCACACAGAGGCAACCAAGGTAGCATGAAATGGCTTCTGACATTTTCTCCTACAGCCCTATCGGCAGGAAATGTGTGGGATAAAGATCAACCATGAAGAAATATGACCCTTTGTTACAGTT
>NC_049983.1:19523075-19542273 GCF_000003815.2 Branchiostoma floridae | reverse complement strand
CATTTATAGACCTGGGATGGCTGTGCCTCGCTAAACTCCTGCTCAGCAGAAGGTGAAGAACAGCTTGCCTGAAGCAGGCTATAACCACAGGCAGTCAAAGTGTCAGAAGGCTCTTTCAAATGCAAAGACTCTGATAAATCCTGCCCATAACTACCATGCATAGCACATTGCATAAAAAAGCTTTTTAAAGCCTACAGTTGGTCGTATTTTTGTGCTATCTCTAGCCCTAAAGGAGCCTGGATAAGTTTCAAGGTCAGTCCAGAAGTTTGATGTGTCGGTATCATGTGACGATTCACGTGCCCAGGAGGTGTCTCATAACATGTCAAAATTAAGCTAATTTATGTGGCTTATCTGTACAGCTTGATCGCTGAAAGGTAAAGCACTTAAAGTAGGACTCCTGATAAGTACATCAGCACTTGCTGGCGGGGGTGTTAACTTGTTAATGATCCTGCCGAACCCATACATCATGCCAGCTAGTCTCTTTACTGCTCCGTCCTGATGGTTCAGATAGCGATAATGTTCTGTTTGACCTACATATTCAATGTCACAAGCGCTGTTGCATGTTAATTTTGACTGTGTAAAGTTCGTGTCATTGCATGGTGTGAATCATTCTGTTCCAAAGTGTCAAACTACAAGGAGGAACCAGCTAGAACAAAGATTTAGTCCAAGATTTAGACCATAGTCAGCATTTCATCACAAGCGTCTACTTGCTTTTTTATTCCAGTAATTCTTTACAAAACTTTCCAATATTAGAACTTTTAAAAAAATACCTACATGCAGCCAAGATGTAAGTTGCAAGAGGAAAGACCACTACATCACTGTTATTACTCAATCTGTAATAGTACAAACTACAAGGGTAGCAGGTGCAGGGCGTATGAAGTCTTCAATCTTCTTGGCGTCTGACAATACTTCAGTACAAGGCAAATCTTTTCATACAACTTTTATACTCCTGCAGTATGGTGGGCTGTTTGTAATAGTGGAATAGATCACTCTGGTGACCTTATGCATGCTGAAGAGGTTCTACATCTTGACGATCCCTTGTGAGGGAAAAAGGGGACCTTTGGATACGTACATGTATATGTCAGGGTAGAGATTCCCATCCGGTAGAGTCAGCCAGTAGAGATCCCAATTGGGGTTTCTGTGGAAAGAGACTACAATCAGGATCTCTACCGTCAAAATCTCCGATCTTTAATACCAGATTGGAGTCTCTTCCCTGACATATATATGTCCAATGTATCTGGTTATGTTCTGCTGTTTACTAGACTAAGTGTTCAAGCTCCCTTGGAAAGTGCAGCGGACACTGAGAAATTAAACCTCTGCTTCCGTTTGGCTTTGGCAGATTAGGTGCTCTAATTGGAGCCCAAATTTACCGCTCTAATTGATCCTGTAGGTCGCAAGTAATTGCAAGTGAACATGTATCATCCCGATGATGAAACTTATTCAATCTAGTACCTGATCTGCTATTTGGCAGGACACCAAAACTTGTATCCCTGGATCATGTTACCGGCACAACTGTTACAGCTACTTGGTGCAGCGATGCATGCCTGGAATCCTTAATCACGACTAGGACTTGTCTTGGAGGGGGACACTATCCTCCAAACTTGACGTTTATGCCCTACCTTGTTCAGTTGAGGGATGACCCCGTAAGAAATGGGCGAAAATTGATGGTTTGTTCCTAATTTCCGTTCAGACCGATGTACAAATGGAGTGACATTGGGGAGATGCCGTATGGCTATAAGAGGGTGTTAAAGCTCTCAGGCGGGCATCATGAGGCCGTTTGCAGGACCTCTTACAGCAATCTTGTCATTAGGCATCTAAAGATATCGGAATTTTGCAGTATGAAAAGGCCCCCATGAGCAAAAGGCCGCCATCTGTGGCTTTTAATGGATTCACGCAGCACTTTTCCTACGTCGCCCTGTAAGCATGGCATAAAGCTTACCAGGCCATTTGTGAGCGTCTTCGTCATGATGGGACCTTAAGGCTAGCCAGGACCTATAGATGGAGGACCTTAAGAGGCAGTTAGGATCATCCACAAATGCATAAGACCACAAGGAAGGATCTGACTACTAACAACTCGGTGCAAGATTCGTAGGAACAGGAAAGGAAATTTTTGCCCATAACATTAAAGGTGGAAAGAATGACCCCTAGCAGGTTTGGCCATAACCTCTGAAAGGATGTATCTAATATGGACTTTTCAAGATGTTTCAGAGGCAGGCAACAGTTTTGGGCTGGTATGGGATTGCTGAATGTTGCAAATTTTATTTCTTTCTGAATTCATTGGATAGCTTTTGACCATGGAGCTTTTATAAAAGCTCCTTGTTTTGACAAATGCACTTTTATACAAAGACCTATATAAGTATAGTAGAGATGGTGTGCAAATCTTTCTTCAGATACTTTTTCCAAGTCAACAGATTCTGCCAAATTTCTTTTCCTGACCATTGTTCTTGACTTAAGTTTGCTCAAATTTCTTAACTTAATTTCCTTGTATCAAAACGTATCTGTGCTTTCATAGAATTGCACGGCTTTCCCATCTTGTCCCCTTTGGTGGGTAAAGTGTTTGTCAAAGTGAAAAGTCCTTGAAAATGTATGTGAGCTGAACTGCGGATGAAAGTGAGGTTTCTGACCCTACACTAAGCTGCAAATCACATTGGAAAGATTTATCCCTGCACGGTCAAAATTCTTTCTACTTCTACCAATGGCCATCAAGACGGCATAAAAGGCAATTGGGGTTCTAGTTCTGGAAATAACGGGGGGAATTTGTGACAGTAAAGCATGCAATTTTGGCTACCATGGCAGGGGAAACAAAAGCAAGACAAATGGTAATGACACTAACACGAGCCACGGATAAATCAAAGGAGGGGATTTATCAAGGGTAGTCTTGCAGGAATGTGATCCCCACTAATATTCCCAGGCTGAATTTCCTATGGTGAGTCATGCCACATGTTGCAACATTAATGTAGCACTTTATACTGGCCATATTTTTTCCCATGACAGCAGGATGCACGTACATAAGTCAACAAACTGTCCGGTCCCGTATTTCAGTCCACAGGATGATGGACTAGACCGGGTGATCACAGTACTGCAGGTGAGTGAAACAAAAGCGCCATCAGATGATGACTGTGACCATAAACTTCAAAATGGCTGTGATACAACACTCGACATGACGTTCAACCACAAAATGGCTTATGAATGACGTCATGTGGTATCAAACTCAAAGCCGCTTACCGGCCATGTCTATAAAAGTAGGTGCCGTCATTTCAAATGGGCTAAATATAAACTGATCAATAAAAGAGTTGAGAGCAAGCTACAGTATATTAGTCCTTCAGAAGTGGATTATGAAATCAAAGCATCCCTAGGTTCTAGAAAATCTTTACTTGATACAAAGACATAATCTGGTACAAGGGAGATTTTTTTGCTCTGAAAACAACTGTAACAGGGTTCAAAATACCCAGTTGCCCAGATGGACCATGCAACCATATTTTGTTTGACACATAAAAACAGCCCTGAGAGTGCCAAACGGGGACTATTTTTTTCTTAACCCTGGAGTCTCTTTCTATGGGCATTTGCTCTCTCTCTGTGCATTATCTTACCATAAGAAATATTTCATCTCATGTTTATTAAACTAATGTTAAACAATTGAAAACCCTATCATTAAGCATTAGGATTCTCTTGCACAGCTCAAGAATAGGGCTTTGGGCATGGGTAACCTACTTTGGAATAAGGCTACCCACTGGACGACCTGACTGTAAAAAGTATCTCAAACCTTGTTTAACGTTACCCTTTCGGTTGACATAAACAAACATTTGTAAGAGGAACCAGCCACAAAATGTACCAGTTCTATTCATCAACTAGCCCCCTGCTGTAGTGATTGCGTTGTGTGGCCCAGGGCTAAGGAAACAGAGATGGGCGCTGCCCTATGCGCCATCAGGCCCAGGAAGGGTTTAACTATTCATAAAGCTGTATACTATCTTATTCTTAGTGCTTGACATCATCACAGTTCATACACAACCGTTTCCAAACCTTCACTTTCACAAGTCCACACACGCCACAACAGGTGTAATTAGCTGCCTATAGCTCTGCTGTTGAGGTGACGAAACCTAATTGATCCAGAGAATGCTGATAGATATTTCTGGACTAATCAGCTCATTTCAGATCCTGACAAGATACATGGGCCTTAAAGACGTGGCTGTGTTTCGCACAATGGCGATGATTTGTCATTGGAGCTTGAAGTCAGGGGTTAAAAGGGTTATTGACTACCAGAAACTCAGCCAGGTTCATTAGGGAAGAAAGATTGAAGACTGCATTATGCTTGGTGACACCGGAGGTTGTAGGAATACCACAATTCAATATCTTCAACACTTTGAGAAAGGGCTAGGTACTGACCTCCATTCCTTTTGCCTCTATGGGGGGCAAATGTCAAGTAAGGGTCAACATTGGCATCAAGTTGAATCCCACGTCAGATCTGTCAAGGGATTATCTGTAAAACAAGATCTCATTTTCTCAGTAAAATGATTGTCGCGAGGTGTGCCTTTTTTGAGCAAACTGGCTATAAGCTGGGTGCTCCAGCTGTGCAGTATCCATAAATTACATGCACACATTATTCGGGGCAATGCTTATAGAATGATAAGTTCTCAGTTAGTTGTGTGCAAAATGAGAAAGAATTAAACGGTGAGCTCCCCCGCCCATCAGTTCAGCTGGACGTAAGCCACGGAGCACGGACAGGTCGTGACCTTTGTTTGATGGGACCGTTAGTGAGATATGTTAACAAGTTCGGCCTCTCCGTCTCCGCTGGTAGGACTGGGTCAGGACCAATAACGCTGCAGGCCACCTTGCAGCGGAGGTGCTGTAAAACAAAGGCTGGGGAAAAGGCTCGGGTCATTCTCTGTGGACCAGTCTAAAAGGGGTCACTGACCCTTACATGCTTAACCCTTGTGTTCATGAAGAACATTTTAACACTAACGTCCGATATGTTTACTGTTATACAATCATAAAACGCAAACGTTTCACACATGGACAAAAGAATATTGAAACTTTGAAGAGGGCCAGTAGGAGTTTAGATCTGCAGGGAGTAGCTGTTATAATATGGGTAGTTGATTCGCTTCTCGATATGTCAATTGTGCTAACTTGTCTTACCTTGAGTTCAGGTCAGCAGGGACTAGAGGAACACTACTTAAATTTGTGGTAATCAATGCAGCTTTATGTACATGTATTGTTGCAGCTGATGTGAACTGCTGAAGTGCTTGCTATTTTAAAAAGTGAAAAACCAGTGAAAAAAAGTTGTCCTAAGAGAAGTTGTTGATGTCAGTGGTAATAATTTAACATAACATCGGTCTTTAAATAAAGAAAAGGCAGTACATCAGAATAGCTGGAATACTATGTCATCTAGTAAAACAAGCAAACAGCACAACTCGTACTGTTTAAATCAGCAACACCAATGTTGTAGCCATGAAAAGTTACATATTGGGCTGCAATTGGAATCACCAAGAGGACACTATAATCTCTGCTTAATCACTGTACAGGTGCTTCAGTCTACCAGATTTGTATTAAAGCACTTAGTCTAGAGATAAATTAGATTCGGTAATATGAAAAAGTATAAAAAGGCTCAACTTGATAAAGTAAACCTTGGGTGTTTGCCTTGATACGTAATTGAAAACTGCATTGTGTTTCAACAACTGCAGTTGTTGCAGTTGTTTCAATGGTCAGTGTAGCTTAACAGAATTGCACACAATCATTATTTCATCTGAGTTAAGTGCAACTATGTCAATATTTTCCTCATAGTTGTAGTTTTTAAGAGAACAAAATGAATAGTTTCAGTGCTGTAGGTGTATAGAAATGGGAACCGAACTGGAATTATGATCCATTTCTTTCCTTCCATTTCAGAATGTCCATTTCAAAACAGAGCATCATACTTTGATACCCCAAGTGGGACACCAGAGATTTGTCTGCAGAGCAAGCCAACCAGTCAACCAAATCATCAGTCCTGAACGGAAAATAATCCCTCCACTGAAGTGACCATTCCTCCTGCCACACTTCATCTTCGCCGCAGGAGAGTACTCCTCGCCTTTCTCTTTTATGGTGGAAACATCCCTCCTCATTACCAACGCGTCGGATGGCACAACTAGGGCATGGAGGACCAGATGAATGAACACACATCATACCGGGAGGAAGAGCGATTCCCCAAGCCTTTGGCTACAATTTACCACCGGTGCTCCCCATGCGTCATCCTGCCAGAAGAGAGACATTTTAATATCAGAAAGCAGAGAAGGTCAGCAGGACTCTATCTCATTTTGATAATGGGTCTTGGAGAGAAATACCAAGAGGATGTGATCCCATTGACCTTAAAGGGGAGAAAAATATGGTTTTGATATTGGAGAAGTAAGAGATCAGTAGGACAGAGGCTAATAACTATAATTCTTCGGTTGTGTGAATAAATTTGTCCATGCAGTTGTTAGGGATATAGCTGTAGTTTGAGAAAAGTTAAACAGTCCAGAAAATGTCCACAGGGAAGTTCTTATGTGGCTGTCATGCAAAAAAATTGTTCTGAGAGTCAAATAAATCACTGCGATAACTTTCAGAAAAGCTGCACTTTGATAACAGTGCACACAGCGTTCAGGAAATTTGTTTTCCTCTCTAGCGATATCAGAGGCACAGTGATCTCCGATATATTGAAAATGCACTTACCCACAACAAAATAGCACTTCATCTCTGGCAGATAAGGCATTAATATTCCCATATCATTAATGATGTTCCATCAGAAGCGCATCATATATTCATGCCTCCTACAGCGCATTTATTATTAGAAGCGCAGAGGATCAACAGCAATATGAGAGGATATAGGATGGAAATCCTGGCACCATCTGCTTTTTATATTGGAACTCCTCTTCCATTTGGGCTAGACAATTGATATCAATAGGTATCACAGCATGATTTGCATACATCTTACAGTTTTCAAACTTTGCCTACAAGTGTCAAAACAGCATTTCATATGACAAAAATTAAAGCACGCGGGATGCAATTCCAAAGCTGTCTCAGAGCTTGAGACAAGTTTGGCCCGAACAACTTATAATGAATTCAATACCAGGTGAAGGCTACTGTGTAATAAACTGTGTGATTTGTGATGTGATTAGTCTTAATGGCATTGTAAATTTAAGTTTTATTACACCAGTACCTTGTAGTACAATATTGTGGCATTTGGAAAATGCATGTTCTGTACATAGAGCTGTATGTGTATATCATCATGAAAATATTGTTTGCCCTTTCCAGGTCTAAATATACGTACACAAAATTACTTAATATTTTCAACTCCTATCATATGCCTTGATGGAAAGCATTCCAAGTAAACTCCCTGGCATTTAACTGTTCTTGTGCAATATTGAAGTTCACCCATCATTCTAACCTAATGAAAAATACAAATAATATTTCAAGAACATAAGTCGGCACAGCTTCTTTCAGTTGTTCAATTACACAAAGAATTAGAGCAACCATCTGTCTTTGTTTCCCTGCTGTCGTTGATGTCCCCCGATGGAGCCCACTAGATAATCATTACCAGGAAAAATTCTCAAAAAGCTGTGTCATTAACTAGACACTTTATACATCAAGAAAAACTGTGAAGCCATTGCAAAGCCATTTTCCAATTTGTTATATCAACGTGGCATTAGAAGTGCATGTGTGGGAGAGTGAATTGACGTCTTGTTTACTGTATGAAACTTGGCTTGGCAGTCTATGTTCAAGATAAAATGCATACAAAATCCTCGATGCTAGTTATGAGTTTCATCCATCATTTGATGACATTTTGTCCCCTGGGCTTGAGGGTACAGTACACAGAATCCTAAGAAGAGGATATTGTAGCATTGAACGAAAATTCCAACACAGCCATGTTTGAAAAAAACAAAAACAGAATGATATTAACTGCAAAATATACTACACTAGGAAAAATGATGGTTTTTATATTGTTTGACTGAATTTCAGCCTCCATGTTATTTGTAGTTTTATTTAATCATTCATTCATTACATCATTTTAACCACATTTTCAGAGGCCTCTTCACATTCTATTCTCTTATCATCTGCGATCTAACTCACAGTAAGACAAGATACTGGTTTGTTCATATTGTTCTATACAGTATTACTGACTAGATACTAAATAGTCGAACATCCTTCCCGCACCATGCAAAGTGCTGTAAAATCACTGATGTAAACTGAACTGTTATATCATGAGACAAACCATAAGCAAAAAAAAATAGCTATTGCTATGTCAAAGACAGGTACAACATTATTGTCCAGCACATTATGGAATTTGAACATGATGCATAACTTAAGTCATTGCTTGTAACCATTATCAATGAGAAATGTTGAGTTTTGATAAGTTAACAGCTTCTTCTGCTTCATCTGTCACATCATAAAATACATTGTATCTAACATTTTCGCAACTCTTCACTGTCAAGCTATAATCTTACACCAAGCACATATCCTGTATTGTTTCATGAACTCAGAGATCTCTAGAGCCTAGTCTATATTACCTTTGCTGTAGCGCTAAAATGTGCTGTTGAGTCAGCTGAAGTTCAAGGTGAGATGGTTTGTGCCAGAAGGGGGTGATAAAAGTGTGTCAAACTGCCTCCGGAGACTGCCACATATGTAAGGACATTCTGCCGTGCTTACGGAAGATTAAGCAATTGTTGATACATTAGATCTTTCTCGTAAAGTTTATCTTAATCTGGCCAATTCGTTTTGGAGATAAATTCTACAAAATGCAGCAGATGTTATGCATTTATAAAGCACTTAGGTTCCCTTTAGAGTAGCAGAACATAATTATGAAATCGCATGGGTCGTGTCGTGTCACAGGGGTGAGATATACATAATTTTTCTTAATCTTCCGGAAATGAGGAGATCTTTTCGGAATAAAAGCTTGTTTAGAACTATTTGTTGTTAGGATCCCTGTGGCATTGAGTCTGTCTCATGGGTGTCCTTAATCTCACTCACAGGATAATTACTGATTTCATGCTTGGTAGCCAATTAAGTAGAAGTAAGCCCCAAACAGTCACCACAAACAATGCAAATGCGCATGCAATATTTCAGTAAACATAGGTTTAAGCTTCACATTTTCAGCATGCTGAAAATGGCACATAGGCTGTTGAGCAGGAAGTTTTATTTCATCACGTTTGTATTTATTTCACATAGACTGTAATTTCAAAACAATAATGCTTCCTCTCAGATAATCACCCTTTCCTTCTTTTAATTCAGATTCTGCACAGTGTCTCCCTGGTGGTTAATGTCTCCGGTGAGAGACGGTTATGTCGTGGTAAAGTCGTAAAATTGCAAATCGCAACCTGCGAGACGGTCATGGACTGAACCGTCGACGTAAACCTGCTTTCATTGTCATTATGATTAAAAGTGTTAATTTCTTTATGAACACACTAACGTTAAATGTACGAATGGGTGTGAAACAAAAATGTGCAAAACTTTAAGATAACATGCAACATAACCCAGAATACCGAAGCTGCATCAACCTTGCATTATGCTAAGTACGACATGAAAAGGTACAGCTGTCCTGGGGGCATTTTCCTAAAAAGCATGCAGACTTATCACAGGAGAATTACTGCACTGATAAAACTTCCACCCAGGGAGTGTAATGGCGTCATAAATCTGTCAAAACGGAGTTTTTATTACTGCATATCTATCCCTGGGAATCAGTGGGGTGGGTTCAACTCAAGGTTAGACCCAAATCAGTAGCACATTCCAACAGAGCTGAAAAATAAAACATGCGTTTTGTCTATTTCCATGTTCATTACAGAAGATACAGAACACTGTTAATCGTTGGTCACATGTACATATTGTTTTACAAGGACAGGGTTTCGTAGAAATGCATGATTCTGATATGTAAATCCAATTATTTAGCATATTTTGTAGGTCAAAGCTCCAATCTGCTGAGCTGGCATGTCTAGTGCAGGAATGCTCGTGTGATAAATGGTCTCCAAAACTTTTCTTGTATCAAGTTTCTTCCAACACCTGCTCATGGGAGGGTACTGGATGATGATACATAGTTAGTTTGCATTTACATCTCATATGTTGATGCAAAGTATACAAAAATTAGCATGTGTCAGATATCTGGCTATTGGTCCTTCATTTTGTAATAACCACAAATCAAGAATGGATTAGGTGACAAATACTGCGGAAAATGTTAGCCTAAATAGCGTTTCCCCTTTCACTTTATGATATAACCTCTAACCTTGAAGTAGACATAAGCAAAAGAGGTTCTTTCACACTTACCAAGATCTTTATCTTTAAAATTATGATTATTTTAGTATGAAGTAATCTGACATTCTCCATCTATTTGCACTGTTGACAAATCAACAGTCAGCAGCCATCTTTCATTTCACAAAACCCACAGCAAATCTATAGAACCACAGCTTTACCAACCTTGGAAATGAAATTGTTGGGCATGTTTCCTGGTGGAAAAAAAGGAGTCTTTTATCCGTGCATCCATTAACTGTATCCAGTCCAAACACCTCCTAAGCCCAGCTATGTGTTAGCTTCATTATCACATCCACACCAAGGAAAGTTGTGGGACACAAGGTAAGGTGACGATAGTACCAGATAGGTAGCATTAGTCTGGTCTTGAAAGCCTGAAATGAGGAAGAGAAATGTCAGTGAGGCAAGCGCAGCCCAGGGAGGGGCTTTGTTTGGCTTATCAGAGGCTTTGTGACACAGAAGTAAATGTGCTTCTGACTGATTTAAGACGAGGAACCATATTTCTCTCCAAACCACGGCCTCATTTTTTTCTTTCATCTAAGTTTGAAAGTAGAGATCCATACAAGACATCTTTCAGCCAGGAAGTTAGGTGCTTCAACCTGATCTGTGCAATGCTATAGCCAGCTGCACAGTGTTTATCTATGAGTCACATGAGTGGCCGAGCAACTCTCACAAAATAATATGCATAACACGATATGGGATATTGAATTTACAAACATCTATGGATCACAGCGAACGATGACTAAGTGTGATGGTATCTGCGGACCTGGTTGCTTGTGGTTGTCTGAGTGGAAAGTGATATTTTTATAGCTGTACGGTTAGTAACAATTGCCCAACATATATGACAGAAAATGACCTGGCTCTAGTGTTATTTGTAAACCTAAATGCAACACTATAGCCCCTTTGGGCCCACCCTAAAAACCCACTGAAAGAGCCCAGCATAAATCAAAAGGACCAGACCCTTACAGATTGCAACCATTACAGAATTTGGCCGTAATGTGACCATAAGCCATCACCACTCGCCCATTAGCAAGGGGGGTAATGTGGCCACTGGGACCCGGTGGGCAGAAATATGGCTACTGATTGTACACTGAGCGGTCACGAGGTCCCCGCCACGGCTGAAGCACAATAAAGTATTGATTCCTGTAAGTAAACTATGGTGACCCAGCAAATCCATCGACACACGCCACGGGAAATTGGTCTGGACCTGCGCACTGGAGTCCCCATGGTCGGACTAAATGGCATCCCCATGTAAATCTCCTCATTTATGACACCACTGTTGCGTGTAAGGCACATAAAATGAGCAAGTTAAGTACTGATAATGGGTGTAAAATGGTTTAACCTATGTGCTCAGTGCAAATCCTTGCGGGTGTATTGACTTGCCCAGGGCATAAAAGTTCCCGTCTACAGTGTCTCTTAGGAACACTTGGAAGGAAGTGCACTCTTGTGTCTTGGCGTAAGCAGGATCTTAACATGTTCTTAACAACAAAGAGGATCAAGCAAGCAACAAAGAAGTGCAGTATAAACAAGACTCGGAAAGCTAGGCAGTGTTAAGGAGCGTGCCATGAATGCACAATAAGCACTGTTCAAAGATCGGCCAGCCTGTGACAAAGATGGGCTTATAGCACAGAGAAGACTGGTGATGTAGATAAGCCATTGATCTCTTGTTACTTCACTTGCAAATGGTGTTGAACATGGGTGAAGAATGGCAAGCTAATTAAAAGGGAAGACTTCTGCTGTATTTTATGATATACATTTACTAGGAGGAAATTACTACTATTTCAGCACCAAGGACAGGGGCAGATATGGATTATTCTCAGCAAGACATGAAGCAAAATCCTTGTTATACAGTTAGATAAGCACAATTTTTGGCAAAGTTTTAGCATCAAGGACAAGTGCCACATTTTCTCTTCAAGTCATCTTATTTCATCCTCTATAGATTTCAAGACTTAGCCGTGAAGGAAAACTCTTCCCAGCACAGCAAGGTATAACAGAAACTTTTAAAAGATCCATTTAATTGGCTGTCAAGCAAAAACATTCAGTGACACTACCCCATGTCTTTAAAGAATGGCAGATGAAAAAATGAGCCTTTCCATTTCCAAAGGTTCATCCAGACTATGGTCAGACTTATATATGCCATGTCTAATGTCATGGAACATATCTGTTAAGTAATGTCACACTGGGTCGGCTTTTACAGTAACTGTAAAAACCAAGTTTCTCTTTTTGCTGTGTCTAGACCCGTCTGCTAGTCAAGACTTTGATAAAGGTCAAAAGTCAACATTATGATGATGCAATCTGCCATTTGGTCTCCCTGGGGACAGGTGGAGGTCAAAGGTCGTGTTTGTGAGTGGCCATATTTTGGCATCTGTCCCTTCCTACCCCCATTACTGTTAAACCGACCTTTCAGGTAAATGTAGGTGCCATGTCTGAGAGACCTACAGCTCGTTAGGCCACACCAATTTAATTTCTTGGTTCACGGATTTTTTCATAAAAAATATGGAGCGAAACGGCGAAATAAAAATAAAAATAAAAATTGTAAAATGGTTGGGGTAAAGGTAACGGCTAATCCAAAACATGAAGAAAAAAAGTTTTCAGCTTGAAAAAAGTACAAAAACACTATTATTGTACAGTAACAGCACCTGTACCCACACTTTAAGGAGCTTATAATATAAAGGCCAATTTGCTACACCAGAAAGTTGGTGAATGGTTTCAGTAATTGTGAAAATTTGCTGAATGGTAATTTTTATTTTTATTTTTTTTTCCAAAAAATAGGAGCGAGCGAATCCGTGAACCAAGAAATTAAATTGGTGTGGCCTTATGTTGTGTTGTCTTTGATGTGTACTTGGCAGGCACATCAATACAGGCTACATCACACAAAGCCAGAAATCTTACAACACTTCTCCAAAGATCAGACAGACCCATGCTACAAGCATACATGTGTTTGCAAGTGAAGGGCCAAAAATAGAGAAACAGACACCTGGAATTCTAATGAATATTTCATTAGAGACAGTTTAGATAATGGTAGTCATAACTTTTCCACAAATGAAATTGGGGTTTGGTACAGTATGTCATGTCTGAGAGAACTGTGACTTGTTATGTTGTGTTGTCTTTGATGTGTATTTGGCAGGTACATCAATACATGTAACATAACATAAGCTGAGAATCTCACAACCCCCATCCAAAGTTGTGAGATCAGACAGACAAAAGCTGCAAGCATACAAGAAGCACCAACATAAGAGAAACAGATACCTGAAATTCTAATGAATATTTCATTGCTTGGGGCTATTCCATTTAAAATGTCTGGAGAGACACATTTTGTGTCCCCTTTATTTCAATTACTAACATTACCATATTTGAAACTGCACCAAACCCCAATGTTATTTGAGGAAAAGTTATGACTACCATCTGAACTGTCCAGTAGTATATACCCCTGATAACAATAGAGCATGCTCCCCCCCCCCCACAGTGCTCAAAATTAGTAAGGACAATACCATTAGTATAGACTTCTTATATTTTTTAGGAGAAGATGTCATGTTAAAGATTTTTCCTGGCTTCAGCAGGCCATTTTCTTCTACACTACATTTCCAAAGTTGTCAAAGGTTTATTCAGCAACAATGTACATGCATATTGTCTTGACTACAATACCTTGAAGCAACAATTACAGGAAATAGAATGCATGTCAAAACCATTCACCCCAACAAAAGCCAGGTACACAGAAGCACTCTGATTTAGCAAGATATTGACAGATCACTATCACACAAGATATCAATCCATCACAAATATATAACACAGGATGGACAGGTTATGGGTGGTAACAACTCCCTTTGTTTTCTGGAAATCCTCACTCAACTATTGAGCTCTGTTTAAGTGCTCCCATGAGGAACTGGCCATGTGGGTTTCCTTGTATAATTAAGTTTAGTTTCCATAAAAGGCAGAGAATTGTGGTGCCCACACAAAGAAAGATGTCAGAGGAATACATGACCTTCATCGTGGTAGCATTGTTGTCATAGAGTAAACTGACAAACCCTCATACTGATTCTTCATACTAATAGCGTCCTGTCAAGCAGTAAAACACACAATTTACTGTACCGTGGTGTAACGGCTGTATATGATCCGTGATCTTTGGTCACATAAATGTCATCAGTTGTAAGTTTACGGCCACATCAATGCTATCACAAAGGTATATGACTGTATATCTACCCTTGCTGTAGTGTAATGATAATATTTCAGAATTTATGTATTGGTGATTGCTCATTTCTCACTGGACAGAGTGCAGATAAAATTTATTGCAAGCAGAGAGCTTCTATCAGCTTTTCTGACACACGGGCGCCCTTTGTTTTATCTATAGGATCACAGGCGAGAAGTGGGTTGACTTCGCTTAATATATGTTTACGAGCTTCCTCGCTCAATTACATTCGCAGAGCATGCCCCATATCAAAGTCATCTCATGTCAGTAACACTTAACGTTGTGTTCACACTTCTGTTTATGTGGCGGCGAAGATGAGTTTTCGGGATGGGTCATGTGTCTGACCTTGATCTCCATAAATATGCACGATAAGATGTTATGGAATTAACTGTGATGCTGCCGGTGAGGAAACAATCAAGCATTCAGCTGTCAAAAAGGTTGCACTGGTACATGTCACACTGATAGAGGCTAATAGCATATGCTGTGGGCTTGTTCGGACTTAACTTACGGTATGGTATGTGGCTCCTTTTTTCATTCAGAATAATTACACATCACCTAAAACATGGTATGGGAATGGATACACAATTTCAATATTAGAAAGGTAGTTTTGTCCCCTATGCAATATCAACTATTAAGAATTTTTTGATTGTCTACAAACACACTTATGTTTTTGCAATGATTTTAAATGTCTGACGAAGATTATAAACATCTGTCCGTGGTGCTGAACACTTGGTTACAACATTACCAATGGATGGGTCCCATTCTTATCTATCAGAGAACAACGTACCATTCCTCTTGATTGCTCTGTACAAAGTGCATCACTTCTACTCTATAAAAATGGCCTACAACAAACACTGCAACCTACATGGACATACGAGGCTAGAATGGAACATCTGGTTCATGTTTTAATGCACTTATAGCAAAGCAGTGAGCATAAGAAGGTCCTTATCCATCAGAGAACAACGGTTGTAACATTCCTCTTGATTGTTCTGTACAAAGTGCATCACTTCTACTCTATAAAACTGGCCTACAACAAACACTCCAACCTACATGGACATACGAGGGTAGAATGGAACATCTGGTTCATGTTTTAATGCACTCACAAAGCAGTGAGCGTAAGAAGGTTATATCCTAAGGGATTTCTGGAAGCCTGGTCTGGATACGCTCTATTTCTGATGAATCAGGCACTAAGATAAATAATGTTTCTGACCTTTGCTGCAAAGAATAACAACATTAATAAACCTACTGTCCACTGTGATCCCCGTGATAACCTTTTCATTGCAAAGCCACAACATGATTTGGTCAAAGAGAGATTATTGAATACCTACCTAAATGCAAATAGGTTAATAGATGGATGCAAAGCTCAGTTATTGATCATCACCAGACAACACAGTAAAGAAAGGATTACAGAACGAAGACACCAAGCTGTGTGGATGACCACTCATCTGTCAAACTGAACAAGTTAGACAGGAATGCTATCACCCATGAAAATTGACTTCTGCTACACCTAGTGGTCCAGAAACCATGCTATAACGCACCCTCTCATTGGCTGAGCAAAACATGCAAAGTACAGAGCTAAGAACTCAGCCAATTGCATGTGGTCTTTCATTCGTACCTGGGCTCCACATTTGAAATAAAGGTGGAGATTTATCTGCAATCAAGCAGTGAAATTGACTCGTGAATACGTTTACTATCGGGATCAGGAATTCCTGCTGACGGCAATGAGAAAGGCTACTCCCTTGCCTACCATTGGTCCACTCTAACATCCCATTTCCACATATAAATTGGGTGCTTAAAAACGTCAATAAAGCGAGCTGATGGCAATCCCTGTCCACAATTAATAACCACATGCTGCAGCAGACACTGCAGGTGTCAGGAATACCACACATTGTTATTTTGGTACAATTCAGAGAGATATTTCCAAACTGTGTGCCTCTTGGAAACCATTTATCAAACCTTTATGATGCTATAACTGGCATTTGCTGCTGTATGTCAGCACACATTGGATAGTGCTTTAAATTGCCAGATTGAATATAGATTTTCCTTCAAAGAATTGCATTGAAAATTGGATAAAAAAAGTTTCATATATCAGTGATGCATGTATAGACTCTATAAAGTTACATCTTTAAAACAAAGTCTATGGGTGAAATTACAAATGAGCTGCAACTGTTTAAATCTTGCCAGACATTGTCTGAAGGAAGCACTCATTACACATACTCAGCCTGATATTTTGGAGAGTCATTTTCAAAGACTATCAATTTAGATTAGGGCTAGCAAACTTACATTGATTGGTTATCAAGCTGTCAAACAAATTCTACATCCCCTTCTAAAAACAATTAGGGTGTTACTACTTACCCTCTGCCTCCTGTGAACTCCAAATGGTTTTAAGCGGGATATATGTACATGAAATACATGTATGAGACACATACAAAATTTTTAAGTGGATATAGACATTTTGTCGTAAAACAACAGCCTAGCCTCATGCCAGGTTTGCTTCCTTCGGAAAGGTTTAATCGGTCACAAGGGATTAAGAGAATACAGCATTAAAAGTCACCATTTACTACACAGTCTCTACTTATAAAATAAAATTGCTTGGTGACAAGGCCTTGAAGACAGATCGACTGGCCTTTAATAGCCAGAGTGTCAGAACAGTTTTCTTGAGTCATATTTCATCACGACTGTTCAGAAACAGTCAGAGTGTCAGTAAATAGATTTAGACAACAGACTGTCCCTTATCTGGTAACAGCCTTTGCATCAGTCTGCTTTTAACTGTGTTCTTTTTATAGCAGACAGGAAGAATCATATCAATGGTTCAAAGCATGCTATAAATGTAGGTGCCAGAAAGTCTGTTGCGATATAGAATGAGGCATACATGAACTTCAAAAAAAGTATTTTTTTCTCTCCATCTCCCTCAACAATCACCCGCAGCAAACAAATCTGACAGAAAGATAAATTTTCAGATCATCTGTATAACAAATGATTAACTTAATGAGGTCTGATTCCTGTTGCTTGTTATATATCATAGTCAATGACCTATATAATTTTATACAATAGGTTTCAGCTTTCGTGAGCAATGTTTAATGGGCAGAAGTAACTTGTGCAGACAACTTACATAATGTTCATGTCAGTAGCTGTAAGTGATGTAATAGAAATGATCATAATGGCATTAATGGATCTAGTACACTATTGAACTAAATAATATCACACAAGAAATTTAACAGAAAAGAAACAAGGAAAATGAAGATACAATAAAGTTGAGCATTAAAAAAAAGTGGTAACGGGAGCATGGTTTTGTCCCATATATGCAAATGAGCAGCATGTATACATTCACATGCTAATAAGTACGTGTAATTTAACATAAGCACTTTTTGTACATTTTGGTTCACACTGTACACTCCAATACAGTTCTGTACACTCTTGTTCACTCTGTACTCTCCAGCTTCACTCTAGCGCACTCTTATACACTCTGGTGCACTCTTATACACTCTAGTTCACTCTGTACACTTTGGTTCACTCTGTACTCTGCTTCCCTCTATTCACTCTAGCGCACTCTCATACACTCTTATACACTCTGGTACACTCTAGTTCACTCTGTACACATTGGTTCACTCTGTACTCTGCTTCCCTCTATTCACTCTAGCGCACTCTTATACACTCTTATACACTCTGGTACACTCTAGTTCACTCTGTACACTTTGGTTCACTCTGTACTCTCTAGCTTCACTCTAGCGCACTCTTATACCCTCTGGTACACTCTTATACACTCTAGTTCACTCTGTACACTTTGGTTCACTCTGTACTCTGCTTCCCTCTATTCACTCTAGCGCACTCTCATACACTCTTATACACTCTGGTACACTCTAGTTCACTCAGACTCAGTACACTTTGGTTCACTCTGTACTCTGCTTCCCTCTATTCACTCTAGCGCACTCTCATACACTCTTATACACTCTGGTACACTCTAGTTCACTCTGTACACTTTGGTTCACTCTGTACTCTGCTTCCCTCTATTCACTCTAGCGCACTCTTATACACTCTTATACACTCTGGTACACTCTAGTTCACTCTGTACACTTTGGTTCACTCTGTACTCTCTAGCTTCACTCTAGCGCACTCTTATACACTCTGGTACACTCTTATACACTCTAGTTCACTCTGTACACTTTGGTTCACTCTGTACTCTCCAGCTTCACTCTAGCGCACTCTTATACACTCTTATACACTCTGGTACACTCTAGTTCACTCTGTACACTTTGGTTCACTCTGTACTCTGCTTCCCTCTATTCACTCTAGCGCACTCTTATACACTCTTATACACTCTGGTACACTCTTAGTTCACTCTGTACTCTTTGGTTCACTCTGTACTCTGCTTCCCTCTATTCACTCTAGCGCACTCTTATACACTCTTATACACTCTGGTACACTCTAGTTCACTCTGTACTCTTTGGTTCACTCTGGTTCACTCTTATACACTCTGGTACACTCTTAGTTCACTCTGTACTCTTTGGTTCACTCTGTACTCTGCTTCCCTCTATTCACTCTAGCGCACTCTTATACACTCTTATACACTCTGGTACACTCTAGTTCACTCTGTACTCTTTGGTTCACTCTGGTTCACTCTTATACACTCTGGTACACTCTTATACACTCTAGTTCACTCTGTACACTTTGGTTCACTCTGTACTCTCCAGCGTCACTCTAGCGCACTCTTATACACTCTGGTACACTCTTATACACTCTAGTTCTTAAAGCGTCTTACGTGCGTGT
>NC_049983.1:19477726-19522975 GCF_000003815.2 Branchiostoma floridae | reverse complement strand
GATTGAACCAAAGGGTACAGAGTGAACTAGAGAGTACAGAGTGAACCAAAGTGTACAGAGTGAACTAGAGTGTAGGAGAGTGTACCAGAGTGTATAAGAGTGCGCTAGAGTGAATAGAGGGAAGCAGAGTACAGAGTGAACCAAAGTGTACAGAGTGAACTAGAGTGTACCAGAGTGTATAAGAGTGTATGAGAGTGCGCTAGAGTGAATAGAGGGAAGCAGAGTACAGAGTGAACCAAAGTGTACAGAGTGAACTAGAGTGTACCTGAGTGTATAAGAGTGTATAAGAGTGTATAAGAGTGCGCTAGAGTGAATAGAGGGAAGCAGAGTACAGAGTGAACCAAAGTGTACAGAGTGAACTAGAGTGTACCAGAGTGTATAAGAGTGTATAAGAGTGCGCTAGAGTGAATAGAGGGAAGCAGAGTACAGAGTGAACCAAAGTGTACAGAGTGAACTAGAGTGTATAAGAGTGTACCAGAGTGTATAAGAGTGCGCTAGAGTGAAGCTCAGAGTACAGAGTGAAACAAAGTGTACAGAGTGAACTAGAGTGTATAAGAGTGTACCAGAGTGTATAAGAGTGTATAAGAGTGCGCTAGAGTGAATAGAGGGAAGCAGAGTACAGAGTGAACCAAAGTGTACAGAGTGAACTAGAGTGTACCAGAGTGTATAAGAGTGTATAAGAGTGCGCTAGAGTGAAGCTAGAGAGTACAGAGTGAACCAAAGTGTACAGAGTGAACTAGAGTGTACCAGAGTGTATAAGAGTGTATAAGAGTGCGATAGAGTGAATAGAGGGAAGCAGAGTACAGAGTGAACCAAAGTGTACAGTCTGAGTGAACTAGAGTGTACCAGAGTGTATAAGAGTGTATGAGAGTGCGCTAGAGTGAATAGAGGGAAGCAGAGTACAGAGTGAACCAAAGTGTACAGAGTGAACTAGAGTGTATAAGAGTGTACCAGAGTGTATAAGAGTGTATAAGAGTGCGCTAGAGTGAATAGAGGGAAGCAGAGTACAGAGTGAACCAAAGTGTACAGAGTGAACTAGAGTGTATAAGAGTGTACCAGAGTGTATAAGAGTGTATAAGAGTGCGCTAGAGTGAATAGAGGGAAGCAGAGTACAGAGTGAACCAAAGTGTACAGAGTGAACTAGAGTGTACCAGAGTGTATAAGGGTGTATGAGAGTGCGCTAGAGTGAATAGAGGGAAGCAGAGTACAGAGTGAACCAAAGTGTACAGAGTGAACTAGAGTGTATAAGAGTGTACCAGAGTGTATAAGAGTGCGCTAGAGTGAAGCTGGAGAGTACAGAGTGAACAAGAGTGTACAGAACTGTACTGGAGTGTACAGTGTGAACCAAAATGTACAAAAAGTGCTTATGTTAAATTACACGTACTTATTAGCATGTGAATGTATGCATGCTGCTCATTTGCATATATGGGACAAAACCATGCTCCCGCTACCAAAAAAGTTTACATTATCTCATTCCACTGTGATCTGTTGCTGGAATTCGAAAGGCTTTGTATGATTTGTTGAATGTCTAATTTGTGGTAAACCTGTAAAACATCTGAAAAATCCAGTCAATACCTCAAAGATTTAACTTGTAGATCAACAAACATTCATTATAGCTGTCCATTTTTGTGCTAGGAAGTTTCTTGCCACATGCACTATTTGCTTCAGCATCAGAATAAAGTACCATTGCAATATAAATGCACCTGGTTGACTATGAATCATAGGATGTGTCATACAAGGCTAAGAGAAGTCTTCCACGCAAGTAATTATGATGATTACTCAAGCAGAAAAGTCTTGATTCCGCCGTTTCAATCATTCATGCTCACCTAAGCTGTGCACAGGCACAAATCCAGCATCTGCAGTACCCTAGCCGCAAGATCCTAAATCATGACAGATCACATAGGAACCGAGAATCAGGGACACCCAGGCAACTTCATTTATTGATAGCCTTTTAAAGTTTTCGGGTAGTAGTTTCGGATGGCTTTTGACCTGACCCCCTCCCTCCATTTTTCTGGAACCGGATGATGGGATACATTTGTGGGTAAGAGGTGGCTGACAAGATTTATGGGATATATCCAGCTTTGGGTAACATTAGGTAGCCAACTGTGTGGAGCATAGTAAGTTGCATTCATGTGTAATGCTAAGTTCACCTTTATCTGCAGGGAAACCTATATCCGTTGTTTTTCAAGAAAAGTATTAAGAGAATGCAAGTATGGTTTTAAACTGTAATATTTTGAAAATACTGCAGTTTTAAAATGCCTTCCATCAATTTGCATTCGATATTGATAAATACTCTGTTTTTCAAAACAACGGATATATATTACCCAGCAGATAAAGGTGAACTTGCCTTGCCAGGGGTTTGTTTTTGCCATTTGGTGAGTCTGTTTGTCCATATGCTAGGCATGTTTCACCAATGAGTGACAAGAAGTGAAGAGCTAAAAGTCAGAGTTGCAAAAATGACAGGAAGTAGGCGGTAGAATTATTCATTTTCTAAACCTTGATTAACAGACATTCCAGGTCAAGGGGTCAATGGAAGAGGCTACTAATTTGAGAGGTGGTAGGCTAATTATTTATGGGGAGGTATAATTGATTTTGGTCTGCCTGTCTATGATTTAGCAATTAGATTAGATGTAGGAAAAATTTGGAACAGCCAAGATTTACACATTGTAATTTACCTATTAAATACATTAGCTGCAAGAAACATGTTTACTTGAATGTTTGAATTTACTTGTTAAATGTTTGCTATGAAAACAAGGTAACATTTGAATGGCCAGTATTTAAAAAAAACAATTGCAGTCTGCATCAGAGTTCCCTAAGTTCAGCCATTCTACAATGAGTCAATGATGACAAATCTACAAGCAACACTATACTTACCGTCATATTATAGTTCTATGATCATCAGCTATTCCCTAAGATGTACAGAGTAAGAATAGCTTTTATCAAATTCCAGGGTCCATTAGGCGAAATTGTTTTGTGACCCCGTGGATATTGAAAGGTGCAGCACCTGTGTCACCCGGGTTAGCATTGATTTAACCACATTTCACAAAAATTGGCAGTTGAAGACTGATCTTGCGAAAAAGCCATTACGTTTTACTACCGTTCCAACTTGCGGTTGAACTTTCCTTTTTGTGGGAAATGACACCCATCCATAAGGCACTCCTGGTCTAATGACATAATTGATTCCCTTTATTACACGCTATGTGTTTTTGTAAGGGGAGATCTATGGTTCTATTACAAAAATGAGTCATTAACAACCTGGCACAAATGAGGTGTCTCCGTGCAAGATGTTTAAGCACGGGAGTGTGAACTTCTCCATTATGTAAGGATATTTACTACCCAGCGATGTGCCAAAAAGCAGAACATGTTCTAACTGGGTAACTTATTATCATCGTTATCGCAAAACTCTGTTCGATAACTCCTAATGTAAAGTCAAGGATTTACAGCCCTTTCAAGGGAAACTTCAATCAATGTCAAAAAGGGAACACCCCACACAATTGTAAAGGTATCGACTGCAAAAAATAAATGTCCACGCTTGCTCAATAGAAGCTGCGGCAAGGCTGATAAAGGGTAATCAACGGCTTGTGTGCCTCGCAAATTACCCGAGTAGTAATCTCACTAATGAGGTAAAATGTACGCTCTAAATGACACAGTGATCACGGCACGGGACTGGGACCTTGAGATAAAACTTCTGTAATGATCACAAAGTTTCCTTCTGTATCAAACTGTGTCATGTGTTCAGCAGTTCCTCGAGGGAATCCATTTTGTGTCATTACGCAGAGATTCAGAACACCGAACTTTATACCACCTGCATAGAATCCCCGGAGAAGACAAACCTGCCAAGACGCCATCTTATGAAACAGAAGCATTCTGACAAGACGGGGCGATGACAGTGACAGATTGGCAAGAAAACTGGAGTGTGAAAATTCAATGTGTAAACAGATGGTGTGCCTTAAAGGTTAATAATGTGTACAAATTCTACCAGCAGTCTTTTGATCAGTAGTGCTTCACCGTTTTGAGTCGGGAAGGAATGATTAATGACGCTATTGTCAAGTAGTGTTACCGAGTAATATCCAGAAGTGCACTCTTATGATGAAACCACACAAAACTTCATCACAGTTTATTACAGACGTCTAAACCTGCTGGTGAATGCGATTTACCGCCACTCACTTATACAAAAAAAGGGAGATTGAAGCCAACAGTAAGAGTAACTTCAAACTTTGCTCCAATAGCAGGACTCACAAGTTTGCACTTACCTGTAAAAGTAACCTTTTCACCATTGGAAAACCTTTTCACCATTGGAAAACATGTGAAATATCAAACTCCTAATTATGGCAATCAATCTGATGAGTCGTCACGGGATGTGGAACATAATTAACCATTACCAAGGAGGCTATTAATTACATACCAGGCTTAGTTCCTTCCTTCCTTGTATGTCATTACTTTTTCAATAAAGAAAGGTGTGAGATCAATACAGTCAGTGGAGGACATCGGCCCTACATTTTTGTACACTTTTGTAGGAGATATGACCTAGTCTACATGTAACACTAGTTCACCTTTATCCGCGGGGTAACCTATATCCATTGTTTTTCAAAACAGTGCATTTAGGCACATCAAGTTGACGGGTGGTAGTTTTAAGCTGCAATATACTGAAAATATTGCAATTTCAAACCAATGTCTGTCGATGTGATATCCCCAAATACCACGTTTAAAAGCAACGGATATAGGTTACCCAACGTATAAAGGTGAACTAGCGTTAACACTAGTTTAATTTATTCTGCGGGGTAACCTACATGACTGTGTAACTCGTTGTCTTTAAATGCTTGGTACTTAGGGATATCAAGTCGACGGACGGTGGTTTCAAACGGCAACATTTTCAAAATATACAACATGTAACATGATATCCATAAATACCCTGTTTTTAAGTACAAGGAACATAGGTTACCACACTGATAAAGGTGTACTAGTGTAAAAGCAAAATCTGCAGCTCAGGGCTGGGACTGGCCCCTCCCTGCATTCAAATTTTGGACTGGCCGCTATAAGCGCAATTCAATTAGGCTAGACGTGACCCAATATTTCCTTCAGATCATCGATAAGCAAATCCTATAAATACTTCAATTCATCAAAATATGCTGGTCTTATGAAATTGTAAATTTTGGTAAAAACAATGCAAAATACTGAAATCAATATCAATTGTATGCATGTGTCTTATGATCTTCAGATCACTTCCCCTACTAAACACTAAGAAGAATGTTATGCCTTGTTTTCCAAGATTGCAAATAACCATTAGAGAAATTATGGTCCAAAAACCTCATTATGAATACAGGTATTGGAAAGCCACTGAGCAAAAATTAACCATGCAGTAAGGGAAAGTTTCTATACAAGAAATTTTTATAGCACTTACAGGATGTATCATTATTAGAATATGTCCACATGTGACTAATGATTACATCTAAAAGAAGTGGGAGGCAAAGATTTACTAGCACTATAGTTGCACCAAAAGATTGCACTGCTAAAAGGGCTTAATCAATGATACACATTCTGCAAAGAGGTCAACACCATTTTGCATGAAGGTACAATATAGATATTCCCCTAACTGCACAGCAATCAATCAGAAATTCCTTTCATCGAGTTGCGGTTATGTTAAAATCAATTCAAACAAAGTACCACATCAGTAAAATGGGTACAGTGTGGTTCAACATCATCAATACTGGACAGCAGGGCATTAAACTTGCTACAACTTATCATGCAACTTTCGACAGGTTGTAATGAAACATATAGTATGGCTAGTAAAGCCGGGATGATGATGATGAGTAAAGCAGCTAAAATTTCCCTTTGTTGAAGGAACAGTACATTTGTAAATAAAATGCATTCAACGCAGGTTTAAGTTTGCACATTTGAATGTCAACAGTGCTGTAAATAGTTTCTGGACTGAATTCAAACAATTTTATCATAAATCAACATAAAAACACTGCCATAGTTTTGTGATTGTTATCTATGTAACTGCATGTCTGTGGTTGGAGGGATTGAAAAGGTGTCAAAAACAATAAAACACTTAATTTGTCATGAGAGACAGTAGAAAGGTCAGCTGTTATCTAGGGATTTATCTATTTGTTTTTATTGGTGAGGTTTTTTGTAAACAAGTAATTACAAACTTTTCTTTGAAGAAAAACAGGTGTGAAGCAAAGCTGCAGGCAGAGAGGCTACAAGGTCACTGGTTACATTACACAAGGGCAGAATGTGGAGATGGATAAGGGCAAAGATATACAACACTAGATACAACCATTATCCACACGTGTCGTAAAACGGAGACAGGGGGTCATAAAAACAAAAGGGCAGCATGCATAGCAGTCATATAGCGGCAGTTAAAGCAGGCATAAAATGGAGGCAAGCTCCAGCAGATTAAAGTTAATGATGCCCTGGAGGTATATCAAACATGGCAGGAAGAAACCTACATTTTCACTGCGGCAGGAAAGTCTCACAATCTAAGTACCAGCTGCCAGCGTCGGGTTGACCAGAGATTGATTTCCAATACGAAGGGAAGGAATCTTGTCGCTTGAGGCAGGCCTTCTGACAGGAGAAAATAAATCCTCGGCCAACTTTACTGTCCAAGGATTCTCCAACTGGAATTACAAACTGCGAAACTTCTTTGAGGCTTGTTTGCTACTGAGACCTCAGTATTGATCTTCACTGACTACAGGAAAACTACATGCTTTGCGAGCACTTCAATTAAGAGTTTGAAGTTTTCTTGTCTGCTTTGATGTTTCAAATGGTGTTGCTGAGGTGCTCTGCTTTCTTGTTTCATTGCAGCTGAGTTACATGGACTACAAATGAGTACATGTCCAGGAAAATGCTTGCAATATGTTTAACTCACAGTTAGAAGTTTTTATGTTGTTTAACAGTATGGATGTGATAATACATGGTTGCAGCAGAATGTCTGATACAATTCGATAACTTATTTTCTTCTTTTACTCATCATAAAACCCTTGTATGAGCAATTGCAAAACCTTGAAAAGGTTCAAAATGCACTTCTTTCCCCCAGGGAAGATGGTCAGAGTTCTGTATAAAATGCTGAAAAACACTTTGTATTGCCAACTACTTTTTGTAATATTGAAGTAAAAACTTTATTTATTTACCCTCCACCTTCCATGCTTTATTACTGACATTGCCCACATTTAATACTAACAAGTTTAATACATGCCTTTATCCCATTTACACAATAACTATTTTACAGCTTTCACACCTTGCACTTTTCAGCATCTAAAGAGCATCAATCACAATTCTTGGCAATCAAAATGTATACCATGATCAACTCGTAAATCAGCATAATTGTAAACATTTAACAGTCAAACAAATCACTGTTTGAATGGGTAACTGCCTGATTACCAATTAGACAGAGCAAGGACGATCAAAGGAGTCTGGTACAGCTGTGGTTAAGTGTGATCATAGATACAGTTTTAACAATGAAGTTTATCACTCCCCAATGGAATAACACATCCTTTATCATGCCAAAGGCTATGTTTATTGAAACTTTCAGATGCAGCCAAGGTCAAAGAGCGAAAGCTATGTGCTGTTATATCCTACCAATAGTTGGCTAAGCATTCAATATTAGAATGCTAAAAAATTATGGTTTATGAACATCATCAGCACTTCTAGCAAAGAACCTTTCTCCCTGCTACCATTAAGCTATGGACTGCCTCCCACAGGACATTGTAAATACCAGAAACTTACAGAACTTCAAACGAAAAGTAAATGCCCACCTCAGCACCACTCGCCAGTGTACTGTATTGTAAAATGTTATTCAGTTGAGCTCAGCTGCCAATGATCAGGTGGTGGACACAGCATAGATTTAAAAAAAATGCAAACTGTAGTTGTGGAGAGTAACAGATAACATAAAGAACCACATTTCGGGCATTATATGTATGGGTACCACAATGATAAAAGGAAATGTTAGTGATCTTACAGTACAGCCAAGTCACAGTGAGGAACAGGCAGATGATCATGTGACCAAAGTACTTCAACCAGGGGACTATAGCTGAGAATCAATTTAAGACATTATTGACCATTACTCACCTAGAATTCAGCACCACGGACAGGGAACATAGCCTGGCCACCCTCAGCACAAATAGCTGTACCGCCCACTCGATTAAAGCTGTACTGTTCAGTACATTATCTCTAGAACAGAAGACACACATGATGGGGAGAACATTGCTGGCTGGCTGGGATTGATTGTGTTCAGTCAAGTAGAAAGTTTGGATTTTCCCCGAATTGAGCTCCCTATACTGCTGGTGTCCATATTTGGTTTGACTAAATCAATAGAAAATGAGAGCTGAGAGCAAATATATGTTTTACCATGTGCTGGAGTCTCAGAGTGGGTGTTTGGGTGGATCATTAAAGGCATTAAATGTTGATTCCAAAACACAAAAATGCAGTTGTACTTCCACTAATGTTACTCTAATTTCTAAGACTTGCAAAGTCCGCTTTGTCCCCTTTATGAAACCAATACAACCCACCTCAAGTGCCTAATTCTTTCTTACCAAACACCAAAACCAAAAATGCAGTTGTAACTCCACTAAATGTTACTCTAATTTCTAAGACTTGCAAAGTCCGCTTTGTCCCCTTTATGAAACCAATACAACCCACCTCAAGTGCCTAATTCTTTCTTACCAAACACTTCAGTTTGCCCTAACTACTAGTAATTTTCATCCCTCCATTTTTCTGTCAAGTCAATGAATCAAACTAGAGCTTGCAGATCTGCCGGGATCTCATTACACATAATTCACACCTCCACCTTTTGACATTTGATGCGTCTCAGTAGGACACAGTTGTCCACCTGTGGCGTACTCACCTGATTCACCCCAGTGATTGGCTCATAACACAGGTGTGCGGACCACTGCACATCTGTCAGGGAGAAGTAGGCCAAGGACAGCGCGTCTCTCAAGATGGGGCCCAAGATTACTCATCATCCTCCAACCTGTGGGATGTAGCACTATGTAGTTTAACGGAAGTGTAGATCTTATTAAGTGTTCTTATGTTTACATGTCTTTATGTGTATTCAGGCCACAGCAAGTAAATTTCATGGATGACATCAGCATGCTGATTAATTTTTGCCTGCTTTCAGAAAAAAAAACAAGAATCTGTCAGGGAGAAATTGGCCAAGGACAGCGTGTCTTTCAAGATGGGGCCCAAGATTACTCATCCTCCTCCAAGCTGTGGGATGTACAGTAGAAGCTGTTAATTGCACAGCTTATTTTGACAGCGTATTTTGTACAATTATCTGGCTGGTGCAATAATGCAAAGTTGTCCAGCTAGACTGCACCTTTGTTTATTCATGAAAGCTCAAATTGGCCCCCAAGCCACTTTTCATTGAGGTCATGAGGGAAGAGGCAAGGGTCAGACAAGGTATATAACAGAGATACAATTGACATCGTTTAAAGTCCTTATAAGTCTTGGGACTTGGGGATTCCCTGCAGTTAACTGAAGTTTGCGTTAATCCGTTGTGCTGGCTTCTAATGTAGCTGTGTTTAGTTGAATGGAAGAGTAGATCTTAAGCCTTTTAATTGTGATTACGTCTTTATGTGTATTTATGTACACTCTCAAAATCTATAATGAAATAAATTTTCCCCCAGTTCACCTTTATCCACAGGGTAACCTATATCTGTCCACTGGGGAATACTTGTAGGCTTTAAGATCTATCTTTGAAGTCTTAAAGTGCTCATTGATGTTCCCTTTTCTTTTTGTTTGTTTGACAGTGGTAGAAAAACACTAAAGCACTCTTCATTCATAAAATGAAACCAAAGATGTGATTTTACTTAATTGGTATTAACATTTTTAAAACAAACTGAACACCAACTCACACTATTACTGTAAATGCATCTAAGTTTGCAGGGATGTAATTTTGCGTTAGCGGGAAAGTGAAGTGTCCGCTGTGGTTTTAAGTTTGCGGTAGTGCCATACAATGTAGTCACATTCTGTAATGGAAAAATGTTTGCTGTGGTTTTAATTTCACAGTAAGACTGCCTCGCGAAAACCGCGAACATAAAACCACTGCAAACATTATGGCATTTACAGTACTTCACACTTTAAGACACACATTTCGGGGTAACTAAGGTGACTGATTATAATAATTGATGCCATACCCCCATGATTGACAGCTGGGACACAGGTGGACAGACGGCAGCCGGCGCCAGTTGGAGACCACGTGAAAGATTCAGACACACGTTCTGAGACAACCGAGCCGCCAGCCTCCGTACCAACCATAGATCAACTTGACCCAACCTGCGGAGTAAAGGGAAACTTGATCATGAAGCATGGGAGCCCGACAGCGGAAGTTATCTGGGGAATGATGGATGAAGGCTGCACAGGTGAAAGAACAGCACACAGACACTGAGGTCAAGGACATAATTACACCACATCTGGGACTTAAGATAAGACAAACATACGCTCCATTGACTGTTGACTATATCTTGAAATCAGATTAATTTGGTTACTTGTTTCTCAACTTTTGAATGGAACAAGGATAAAGGGAACAAATCCAAGCAAGTGATTAGGGTGGATATCTGGTGAAGAAGGCTTTTACATGCCATTACATGAACATTGCACCAATTGAAATAGCAGTTACTAGTACTCAGGCAACTGGATATGATTTTAGAAACAGTGAGACAGGTAGCTGCCACTACCTTGCGTCAGTGAATCTGAGCATTTTTTTTTGCCCAAAACTAGGAATCGTCATGCAAATGAGATGAAGACAAATCATATCCAGTAGCTCGACTAACTGCTATTTGGCATATCTTATTACTTGCTTTAACCTTCATCTGCGTACTTGTACCAGCTACATTGCAGAAGGAGGGTCTTTTATGGATATTACAGTACATTCCTATCAACATGAATTCTAAGCTTGAAAAGATTCAGCTTTGTAAAGGTTGTCTTTAACTATTTCATACTTAGCTGTATTCTTGAGGTTCTGAAAATATGATGGAGCACACAATAATGCTACTATGATAACTAGCTTATTCATGTTGAAATCCAATGCTTTTTGTTTCAAAGTAACATTTCATTGAACAATGTGCAACCATCAATTCTTAGTATTAAAGTTTGTAAGTTGGAAAGTTTGTAAAAAAAACCCACAAAGTCATAGTTGCATTCAGGTCATATTTCAAGACTGTAATTAATAGCTCTAAAGCACATTCATTTTGCCCAGTGTGGTAAAAAAAGCAACTTCATAAGGAAATTATGAAGGAAAGCGAGAATTAATTTGTCTGCAGGACGAGCGATCCTGGCCATGACTGATGGAGATGTCGATAGCGCTGTCTCACGCTCTGATAATGTTTCAGCACTGTGACACAGACAAAACGCTTAATTCATTATTAAGGGGAGAAGTGGACACTTGCTCTGATTGGGGATTACATGCATGAGGAAAGAGCATTCTAACCTTTGCAGATGCTATCATTCAGGTTACTTACCTTGGCATCAATTCAAGCATCTGATCTCCTTTGGTATTTAACCTCTAAACACTGATTGAGGACATAACTTACTGTGACAGTTTCTACAATAATTGTCACGTAATTGGCAAAAACTGAGGGCAATGGCCGAGTCAGTTGAGTGTTCACCTTGCATTTGGTAGGTTGTGAGTTTGATCCCCGTCCTAGTCATACCAAAGACTTTAAAAATGGTACATACTGCTCTGTCTAGCACTCTGCATTTGGGTGAGAGTATGGAAGTTTGAACACACATATCACTATCAATGGACTAGCCCCCAGTTGTAATGATTGCAAAAACTTTGTGTGGCCCGGGGCCACTGAAACACAGATGGGTGCTGCCCGATACACATACTGGTGTGAAATAACGATTACCCATGCACCGTAAAGCATTAAAGATGACCTGCCTCTTAGACAAACTTGAAAGCAGTCCTTTGGCTCACACCCTAATTAGCTGAAACCTCAATCAAATCAAGGAGATGGGATGTTGATGTTTAAGAAACACCTTCCACACCTTTCCAACAAACATTATGGTGTCAAGCAAGGCAAATCTTCAGCATGGCTTCCATCTTGAGTTTGTAACATGATGCATACATAGCTTGTAGGCTTCCTGTCATCTTTGCATAAATGATGAAAGGACAAGAGCTGCATGTACCATCATAAGTGATGAAGGTGTCAGAAAAACCCCAACTGCCTTATACAGCTCTGACAATGACAAATGCCCCTGGTCTACGTGATTTATGGGAGGGTGTGGTCGGTACCCTGGGCTCTTATCTGTCTTTTAGTTTAACCTTGCAGGTGTCAACATGACAAAATAGCAGGAAACTTTCTGGTTATCATAAGAATTTTTAATAATCCACAACATGAATGGAACTTCTGTATTCTGAATACTTTCTACAGAACTGTCACCTACTCAGTGACATTTATCCGTCTGTTAACATTAAAATTGTATTAAATATAATACCATCATAATAGGAAACTTCAATGGACATTCTGTGTAATATTCTGAAAGAGCTTTTACAATGGAGTACAGGTGTAAGGGGTTTCACCTTTCAGACGTAACAGGTACTTCATGAAGATGACCAGATGCCAAGATGGTCCCAGAACAGAAAATGATTGTCATATCAAACTCTACACATCTGTACTAATCAACATGCTTTCATGAAATTAAACAAAGTAAGATCCTTCTGCCTACTGTAAATGCATTAGTTTGCGGGGATTTAATTTCGTGGTAAAGGGAAAAAGGACTTTTCGCAGTGGTTTTAAGTTCGCGGTAGCACCATGCACTGTAGTCTCTTACTGCTATGAAAATATGTTCTTGTTGGTTTTAAATTCGCGGTGAAGCGGCCACCACGAAAAACGCAAACATTAAACCACCGCGGATGTTTCTGCATTTACAGTATTTGATAAGAAGCTAGCAATACCAGGATGCACTTTCCTCAAGATCATTTAAACCCAAATACATGTAAGTGTAAGTCATTACCTGTGGGCCCTTGAGCTGTATACAGCGTTCGACCTGCCACAGCTGTCCTCTAGGTAGTGCATGACACATCACATTGTCAATACGCGGGTCCATCTGAGATGACTCTGTGCCATCTTTGCTCCCTCTCCTCTGCAGCTGTGACAGTTGACAGAGAGATTACAGCATGTTTAGGAGCAGAATCAATAGAAGATTGCCTAAAGAGACGGGAGGTATAAAGGTGCTTGGGACGATAGCTGCGCCGGGTCAAACACAACACAACCAATATATGGATGTCCTGACCTGTACCATAGCATGTACAGAATGACTACCTCATAATACACAATCATGTAACAGTACTAGATGCTTATAGATGAAAGAGGTGGTTGGAAAGTTAAAAATTTTGCAGAAGAGAAACTGCATCTTTTAATCTATGACATGAAAAGACATTGTACAAACACATCTCAAGCTACATTTTTTACACTACTAAGAAACGAGAAGAAGCCAAACAAATGTATTAGAATAGTTAGAAGCCATATTTTAGATTAGTACTGGAAACCATGTATACTGTATTATGACCTTAATTTTTGTATTCATATGCATATACCCAATAAGGGCTGAATGTGCAAAAAAAAGCTATTACTATTTCATATATTCAAGTCAAAAGAACTAGCTGGAAACAGAGCAGGGAGAGTGATCCATGATCATAATATTTAGACCTACAGACTTTGGTGCTGACTATGAACTATAGCTTTAATCCAAATGGAAGATCAAGACAAACGCTGCGTGAAAATTCTATACCAAACTTTAATGATTAATAGGTCCTAACATTTGAAAACATCCTTCAAATACATCGCTTCTCTTTCTTAGCAGCTGCATTCACAATTGACACAAAGATGCCTTCCTCTTGCCATTCATCAAGTACCCGATGTAAGAACTCTTTTAAATCTATTCTTACTTTGCATGAAAGGTGGTAAAAAGTTGATATCCACCAAACCTCTCTATCGAGTTGACCTATGTATTCCATTCCACAGCAGAATGTCCTTCGGGGCACAATACATCCCCATCATTCATCACACATTCAATGTTATCACACAGTTCCACGTTACTACCTGGTCTCCATCCCCATTCAGCCGATGGAGCAAATGACAAGTTCTACAAAAGAGTGCACGCCGTTTGCATAGGATTATGATTACTAGGTGCAGGGCAAAAGTAAATGAACCGTCAGAGCAAGAGAGAAGAATTTATGGGGTGCAAGGCAAGGTAAGGCCGCTTCTTGTTGTGTGGCAATATTGAGAGCTTTCCTGGGGTTGATGATTAATGGAGTGCTAACGGTTAATGGGAGCAGTTTAGTAAAAGTTGAAAGTAAAACTTGAAGAAATGCTTGCGACTGAGTAATAGTAATAAGATGTGTTCAAGATAGCTGGAGATTTCTGAGTCCAAAGTTTGTGATAGACTGTCTATGCAGTTGGCTATCAGAGCTCATCATCTGCAAATGTATAAATTTGAAAGAGTAGCTTTGCAACAATGATGCTGAGCTACGTACTGTGCAATACCACAGCCATACAGATTTATGGAGTTCCTTGCTTCTAATAACCAGCAATGGCAAACATGCCCTGAAAAAGTAAAAGAGATCGGCATCTACAGGATATAGGATATGTACCATCTACGCAGTAAGGATGCAACAGGTGAATGCAATCATACAATGTTTAACATTCAGCTTGTTAAGGTGGTTGCTTTGCACCAAATCTGTATTGGTGACCAAAGAACCAAGAAAAGGGTTAATCAAATTACCCCCACAGGAGTGCAGGTATTCTCAGGCAGCATACAGGAACCTGAATGTTCCCTTTTTTCAGTAAACAGCATAAATTTGCTCAACTTACTACTCTACATTTGTTGTAACACAAACGTTAGTGTGACTGAAATTGGAATAAACTTGTTAAACTAAATGATTCTTTAAAAGATAACAATATTCTGAATACTGTAAAATACCAATTGTTTAAAAATATGTGAAAAGACACAGTGAAATTAATCAATCAACAGTACAGATCTCAATTTCTTTATGGATCCTCTGCACACCGCTTAACACCCTGTCCTTGGTGCTTAAACAAGTGTGTTGTGATAGCATCTTAAAAAGGTTTACTGCTGGTTTCTAATGATTTATTGCATCCTACTTGTAAATATGATAATGCTAGTTCACTTTTTTATGCAGGGCAACCTATATCCGTTGTGTTGCTAAACAGGGTATCCGGTGATATCAATTCAATGGACGGTAGTTTCAAATTGTGCTATTTTCAAAATATTGCAGTTTGAAATCATCATCTGTCGACTTGATATCCGTAAATACATTGTTCTTAAAAAGAACGGATAAAGGCTACCCTACGGATAAAGGTAAACTAGCCTTACATCAACATCATGACTGAATTACAAAAATATGCAGCTACTGCAATCCTGTCCTTGGTGCTGAATCAAGTTGACCACTGGTATTTTCTTGCATATTCAGCAAAGGAATGACCAAGAAGTACAATTGTTTCAAATAGGGTCAAATGGCATAGAATCCTCGGTAAGTCTCCTTTCTCTAGGGCATAGCACAGAAAAAAATGTAGGGAAAGTACCCAATGGGACCTAGGAACTAAAGCAGTATTGCTTCAAGCAAGATCAAGAGGTGGAGGGTCCTAAATGTGCACTGAGCACATCATATGAAATAACTGAATTACAAATATATAGAATCTTTGGTAAGTTTCCTTTCAATAACTGCAGGGCAAGATACAGAAAAAAATGTAGGGAAAATACCCAGAGGGACCTAGGAACTAAAGCAGTACTGCTTGAAGCAAGATCAAGAAGTGGAGGGTCCTAAATGTGCACTCAGCAACTGTAGCAATTTAAGTATCATATAAAACTAAAAGCTTTCTAGAATGGAATTGCCACTACACATAAAGTATCTGTGCATATAGCAATAAATGCTACTCCAAATGCCATTTGTAGTTGGCAATGTACATTTCATTCCTTCAAATCGTCTTGTGACCTTGTGGTTGGTCGAAAAGCAAGACACAAAATGTGGCTGAGTGCAAAAGAACTCAATTCAAAAGTAGTTACCAAACGGTCTTTTATAGACAAAGTCAAGACATAGTCAAACTTTACATTGATGTACAGTTTGAGTCATGTCAAGAAATATAAAGATACAGATACAGAAATAGACTTGTATTTCTTAATGTAGGGATGAAAGATGGTCTTTCTGAATAACCTAATGGTGGAATGCTTATGAATTCTGTTTCAGATGGCCTTCGTGTATCATAAAGAAATGGCAAACCTTTGTCATTATGAAAGTTTTCTGACATGGTAAATTAGACTATGGAAATGATTAGACTGCTCTACAACTTAAAAAAAAATTGGGACCAGCAGAAGTTTTGAATGAATTACTCCAAGTCTGTCTTAATTCTTTAGAATCCAGAGCGATTTTGTCACAAAGCTGAATCACATCAATTGAGTCGATTCTAGGGAGTTCAATTTTTCTGAGTTGGAGAACAGTTTCACTTTTTCAATAAACCTGTGTGTCTGCTGCCAAGAGAGAACAACATATCTGGAATGATTGATTGTATGTTTGATAGTATCATCAACTTTGTCTGTTTTTTTAGTTTGAGGGTCAACAAAATTACACGAGTATATATTGACTTTCCATAAATCAATGTGACAGAAATAGTATCATTATAGTTATCTTGCTTCCAGCTTACAATGTCTGACAATACATAAAGATATTGCAAGTTGGATCATCATTCTTGTCAGGTTATATCTGACTCTCTACCATTCAAAGTACAAACACTGATCTTGTATTCTGGGAGTTAGTTTCCAACTGAAATACTTTTTGCAAGGGCAAAATTTACATGCCGGAGTTCAGGGCCGAATGCATCATAGGATGGCAAGGCATAAAATAAGCTGTCTCTGAGCTAATAAAGACGAGACATTAATGTAACCTTCAGGCAGTAAACAGGCTTTAGTGGTGATAAACTCAGCAAGGCTTTAGCAGAGATGTTCAGGAGTATATCCTAATAGACACTTAAGAGACTTACAGGCTTTGGTATCAAAGCTACAGCAGTGATAAAGGGATAAGAGAGAAACACTGCAATCAGTCAAGTGACTAAACAGAGACAGTAATGTTGCAACACGGTCAGTGTAGCAGACAGTTTTAGAGACAGTCTGGATTGAACCAAGATAATGGAGAGGAACAAAGGTCATAAAAAGGTTAGTATGTCAATTGTAGCATTTGCAAAACATCTGGAAAGGACTGGATACCAAAGGATACATTGCAGCTTTGTGATACTTCTTTGAAATCAGATAGACTTAAGTCATAAACAAACAAGAAAAACATATTACCAGTTCTACACAAGTCAAGGCAAACTTACATGTAGAAAGACGCTGGAATTGAGGTATACACACACACATGTATTACCCATACTTCTTCAGAGTTTAGTTATACCAATCTTCTAGGAGAACCAGCTAGGAGGACAAAGCCTGTAATGGATACATACATATTTTACCCAATGACAGGCCAATGCTAAATCAACAAGGGTATCAACATTTACCTTCTTAACATTGATTGAAAAAAGCTAATCTAAATTTCTCAGCACTTTATCATAATAATTTATTACCATTGTATCATCAGGTGTTGGTCTTTGATAGACTGCTGTGTCATAACTTTTACTGGGTTGGAGATCAAACCTTTTAAGTTTAACTGCCATCGTAAAGTTTCCCTTTAATTGTCAAAGAGAAGGGACACACTTGGCGGAGCAGAAACAGTACATCTTTTATTTCCCTGTGAGGCTTGGGAGTCCCCTGGTATGGCCAGAGAGCATTGCACATTTTGGATGGACACTGGGGATTGCGATAAGACATCTTCCCATCGAACCAATCTCGGCTCATCCTACAGGCAGGATTATGGTAATACCTGGTGCAATGACGCCATTCATCAAACGTAAGGAGACAGCCGTAGCACGACGTGGACTTGGCAATCCAGGTCTCACGGCAAGGGACACATTACCACGGTACTCCGAGGATGGCGTTTTTCTTAATGTTTGCCACAACAACCGAAAATGATGAACAGCCAGGACTTATCTGCTCAACTCTTCATATCACTGGAACATCAGAAGGATTCAAGCTTCATCTAACTGCATCATCAACTTTAACTGCTAGCTCAAAGGAGGGATTGGAACATAAACACATTAAGAGCATGCCTGCAAGAT
This sequence comes from Branchiostoma floridae, assembly GCF_000003815.2. Lineage (NCBI taxonomy): Eukaryota > Metazoa > Chordata > Leptocardii > Amphioxiformes > Branchiostomatidae > Branchiostoma > Branchiostoma floridae. Next base: position 19,504,805 of record NC_049983.1, on the reverse strand, counting down.
AAACACATCAAGATGATATAACTATCACGCTCAACGTTAACTCCTAACAGGTAGGATGGGGCGTCGTTGAAGATAAGATGATGCTTAATGACTTGCAGACCCATTTACAGAAGTCTCACATGAGCTGAATGACACAAATGCTTAAGTAGATTGGATCTAAACGGCACAGACTGAAGCCAGGTATCACTAGGTTATAAAATGTCACTCTAAACTTCTAGTGCATCTTAGGTGGTGGAAAACTATGCTCAGTAGAGTTTTGATGCAGTTACTTCAATACTGAGTTTTTAGGATTTTCCGTGATTTAAGAGTATGGCTTCAGTGAGTAAGAAGAACATTTGAGATTTACTACTAGTCAATCACATCTTATGATATGGTTTGGGTAATAAAAATGAAATTTTCGTACTTTCCTACATTTCAATGAAAAATGATTCGGAATCAACAAGATAGAGGGAGTTAATAGTAAATGTTCTTAGCCCTCAACTGTGTACAAACTGCAAGTCTAAACAACCTTAGATTGACTTCAGCTTATGCAAAACTGCAACATCATCTTGTTGCAAATCTTATTAAAAGGCAGATTTAAAATGTATGTACGATACAGTGTAAGTAAAATTGATCTTTCCCTGCAAATGTGCTGATGTGAAGTAAGTGCATTCACAAATGCATCCATTTTGTGTCAAAAGTTAACAAGCCTTTTTGCCAGCATGCAGAACTGAAGTGCACATACAGGAATTTATGATAATCCCTGTGTGACTACCACACATCCCACCCCACGCAGCACACAATTTAGCAGGGGCTCCACTTCCAAAGTTTACTACCAAGATATTGAGTTGTACAAACTTTATGGTCTTGTATGAGAGTCAAGACAATCAATCTAGGCTCACCGAGGACGACTGTGGAAATGGATGGTGCTCCCGGGGGCAGTAAAATGGCCCATACTGAGAAACACAGATCCCAAAGGCTATTGCATTTAATGTCAAATCATCCACATGCTATAAAGTACAAGCTTAGATCAGGCAGTGTTGCAACATTTTTCACATGAGCACCAGAGGGAAGAATAAAGAGGACTGCACTTTGAAGTCTGCGTTCTCATTCTAGGTGGGGCCCAGAACCGTATGCAGGTTATAACAAGTGAAAGACAAAATACTACAGGGTCAGGTGCCTATCCAAGCATATTTCCAAGATGTATAGGGTTGCATTTGATGTTTTCTTGGAGACATTTGTGTATTCTTTACATGTACATTGTAGATATGAATCATCAAAGTAGGTAAAGCAATCTCTGGTGGTGACTTTGGCTAAGCAAAAGGAATTTTTTGAGTCCTAAACAAAAGGTTGTCACCAAACATTTTCTTTCTGTTTCAACAGATGTCGTGGTAGACCAAGGAAATCCTGAATGGAATGTGTTAGGAGGGACATCAAGGTGTGCGGTCTAACAGGGGTGAACCCACTGGTCAGACCCGCATGGAAGCTCAGTGTGAAGACTAGCCGACTGCTGCCTACCTGTGTCAGGGATCCCAGCAGCAGTATAAACAAATAATGGATATATACTACTACTACTACTCAACAAAGAAGTGCCGTCCCCAGCAGCAACAACAAAAACACCTGAGTCACATATGAAACAGTAAATCATCTCACAGTACAAGACATCTATTCTGTACTTAGAGCAGATAAGTACAATTTGTTTGAAGAATGGATGGGCTGGAGTCAAACAATGGGGCATATCCTCACTCTTCATGAGGACCATATAACATGCATGAGGTTCTGTTCACTTCAAACAACATGTACAAGTCTTAGAGCTACAATGATTTTAAGTGACAGTACCATATATGTACCAATGACATACCAGTAGCATAGATTCAGGATTCAAAACAACAGGTAGAATGGAATTCTGAAGCACCAACCTTATGACAAAAGAAAGGGTTGTTAATCACAAGACCACGATACATTAGATTTTTTCTGATAAATGCCCTTGTTGCAGCTTAACTACAATTTTTCCTGTACGATTTCCTTCCAACAACAGGTTTTCTAGCAGGCTTAATTTACAGACAGACAGTCTGTCTATCAAAGGTGGACTGTAAAATGTTCCTGCCTCCAGCGTTTGTTACTGCAAAATCAATGTCCAGAAAATCCCGCCGTAAATGAAACTGTCATTTCGGAACAGAGGGTGACCCTCGAGGCCAACCTTCATGAACTGATGAAGCTACTTCTGATGTTGTTTTTCACCTGGATGTGGCTGGAACTGGAGATAACAGGATGTTCCTTACAGCTGTAATCCCTTCTGTAGAAAGCTGCTGTGGGCAGGCAGAGACCAGAACCATCAGGGATAACCAATGCTGAGTATCAACGTCTTCCATGTTACTGCACTTAGGAAGCTTACCTCATCATGGGAAAGTTTTTCTTTTCTTAATGAAATTGGGTAATTAGTGGCAAGGCCATCAGAGACTAAGGCATAATCTGTTGCAACTGTTACTTTCTTGCAAGAATGTCCCAATGTGTGCAAGGAGGAGAGCCTGAAAACAGACTCATTCCAGTCAACTATCATACATTTGTTCCGTGTTGATATGGAACAACTGAGTAACAAGAAACATCAACATTGTCAAGCACCAATGGAGAACAAAAGCTATAACATGACTGCTACAATTTGAGATAAGCAACTACTGAACATAAGAGGATGTTTTTGTATGGAAATATACAGCAAGTACAAATATGAAGAGTCATTGTTTCACAGTATCATCAAGTATTTTCTAAATGCATAGGAGACTTCTGATGTTACAAACTTGAAGCTGTCACACTCATTGATTGCTATCAGTAGGCTTGCCAGTAAAGCTTGCTCACAATCGTCATACATTAATATCAACTGGACAGGCCTGCCTGCTACAGTTGTTGTAACTCTGCTGAGCACACAAACTGTTGCATTGGATTTTGCTAATGCATATCTATGAGCAATAAATCAGCCATGCAAGTAGACATGACACATTCCATAAGGGAGTATTCAACTAATGTCCTCTGATTTCTTACACCATACTTTGCTTGTGTGCCGCACAAAGCTGCAGGTTCACTGAAGTCTGAACTACACAGAGCTGCACAAAGGTACACTTCATCTTTTTCCATCACAAAGCTACAGGTTCACTGGCACAGAGCTGCAGAGGGAGTAACTGACCTCACACCTTCAAACTAACTTTTTCATTACCAGATTCAAGTCATCTGCAGCCTCATCAACAATGCTGCAAAGGTCTGCAGTACACACTCGCAGCATTACCTCAGTTGTACAAATGTTGCTAAGATTGCACTTAGTAAAAGGTCACGCTATGAATACTTTATCCATCTCCATGAACCCTTGCCTTGCCTCAAAAGTCTATGATTCTTTGTACCATCAAAGCACTGTGCATGCCACAAGACAAAGGATCGTAGTAATGGTATACTTGGGACACACAGACAGAGAATGTCTGAGCTGGTCTTAGCTTGTCAAAATGGATGGTATAATCAGTAATAGTGAGAAATTCTTCTGACAGATTTTGGGATATTCTTAAAGCCCCCGCCGCACAGTTGACGAGGTTCAGCTGTATTTGTTGATCCCAAGAAGGTCGTCAAATCTCAAAATTGTCTGAGGGTTGAACATAATTTTCTTCTAAAAATGCTCTACTCTCAGCTACATGTATACTATCACATAGAACAGGGTTTATTGACATGTGAACGTGGACCAACTGCTAAAAATCCTGTGATGAGTACAAAGAATATGGGTCGTATTACTGCTGAAAATGTCTTTTAGAGTTTGCAGACTCGTCGGCCAATCAATTTTCCAGTTATGTGACAAGGACATAAAAGACAGCATAATGCAAAACAAGATTTTCTACCTACGATTGGTAAACCTTGCATCCGACTCACCGAATGCAGAAGACAATGCCTGGTAGGGTTTTCCCTACATGTTTCTAACATTGCTGGACATCATGCATGTTTTGTGATCACTTTTGCACCCAAACAACAGTTCATGCATTTGCCTCTGGAGATTTCCAAAGAAAAACACATCAAACTGCCCACATCTTCATTCCTTGTTGGCAGATGCACTCATGAGAACATCAATCGGGTGATTTCTTTTCCAATGAAAAAGTCCAACTCAATGTTTTGAGATACCATTGTCTTCTAAATGTTTCTTTTTGTTCAGAACTTGTAGATTAGAGCATAAAACCCAATGCTCCCCCCCTCTTGTTTGAAAAATAGTGATTTACAGCTAAAATTTCAAAGATTATTCATCACGACATTTAGAATAACTTCTAACAGGTTTCAGCTGACATGCTCTATTTGATAATGACACGATCATTCAGGTGACAATGCTTCACAATATTGGACTTCCAAACCTAAATATCGCCCAAGGGACAACTTAACAACTTCTTCAGCCCCACCTGGCTCGTAAAAAGGTAATCCTATGGTTAATAACACGAAACAAAAGACCCGAGTTGACAATCCTTGCCCCTTGGAAGGAAATATCACCCTCTGAAGATGCAAAATCATGATGAGACACTTCATTTGAGTTGAAGGATCAATCAGAACAATTTGTCATTCATTGTTTGGGGAATAGAATATGTCCTTTTTTATTAAGAAATGTGTACTCAGGGATTTACCATGGCCCACAATACATTCCACATGTGTAATGAGACACATAGAAGTCCCTTTGAAATTATCCATTCCATGACAAAGTTTATTTGCCACTTACACTATTTCTTTTACTAAATAATTCAAGAAGCGTAAAAGAGAAAAATCTATTTGTCCCTATCAAGTAAATCACTGGCATTATTTTGACTGCCACTAATAAGACAACCTGCATTGTTCACGAGCTCTTAAACTTGATGCAAGCCATCAAATAACAGATCTAACCATATCATAAAGCATAAAAGGGACCAAACCCAAACCCTGCTATCAGCCGTGACCATTCCCCTTGATTTATGATGCCGGGTCACGTAAAAGGTACAAAATGGTTTGCCACGGTCTCCGGGGAGACATCTACTGTTACCGTGGTAACCCCAGTGATACTGGTTTCCTCTGCATATTGAAAACTTGACAGGCCATCATCCTTATCTGAGGTATGATGGATACCAAACATTGGACTGCACCACTAATGGGACGGGGAAGGTCCCTCGTGGGAGTCATCATACCTCTTCCTGCATCATTGAAGTTTGAGTGCTTTACACAGCATATCTATTCCTGGGCTCATAACTATTGATCAGGCAGCATTCGGTGTGTCAGCTGTGAAGCAGCGCAGACAAAGGAAATTTTTCAGAGTGTAGGGAGGTCCTTGTGGGATTGTTGTTGTGAACATGAATTCATGGCAGTGGACTGAAGGTCATTGTTTATGTCCAGGGCCATGCTTTTATGATACAAGATATACATTAGTGTACGTGAATGCAGTGGGGTGGGAAAACATACAATCATAAAGGTCTGTTCTAGGAAAAAACCAGCAAAGCAGCATGGCATTGCAAAAATCATCCCTCATAACCTTGTTTCATTACACTTACTTACAATAGTATGAAGTAGTTAAATGTTTTGCATCAAAATTACGCTTGAAACTTGGAACGTACCAGTAAAGCGTCAATGAAATGGATAAATATAAAATAAGGTCAAAAATATCCCAAAGAAAGACAGAACAGCCATTGGAACCTCATGTTCTCTACCATTGGATCACTAACCATGGCCTACATGTATCTTTGAACTATGGACATTCAACAGCGAGTGATGCCATGACTGTTAAATCTTCAGCAGGCTTCATCATCTTTTCCCACCGAACTCTGATGTACCATCTAACGCTAGTTCACCTTTATCCGTTGGGTGACCTTTATGCTTTGTCTTTAAAAACAGCTCATTTATGACACTAGTCTGCTGACAGCGGTTTCAAATTTGCAATATTTTCAAAATGTTCCAATTTGAAACCGCCGTCTGTCAACCTCATATCCCTAAATATGTTTTTTCTTACAAACAACGAATATAGGTTACCCTCGGATAAAGGTGAACCATCTACATTTCAATAGTTTGGCACTCTCTGCCTTCTCAAGAATCTGCCAACCGACAAAAACAGATACATGCTTCAGTGCCTTGGCCCTTAAAACAGTTTCAACCTCCAACTATTCTTAGCCATCATTGCCAGGTCTATCTCACCATTGCAAGCCATTTCCATAGATTAGTGGGAATGTCAAAAGGTCTTGATTCGAGTATCAAGTCATAGCCTAAGACCCAGACCTGTTCAGCTTCAGTCTGCCCTGACCATACACATTTGGAAGGGCAGCAATGCTATAGCTGAAGGTAACTGAATCTCAGGCAAGCACGAATTAGTGGAAAGGGCAACATTAAGAAGAACATAACAGCAGCCAGGACACTTCAATGTAGCATTAAGATCAGCTGCGATACACATTAATCAGATTGTGCCCTACACCGCTGCTTCTATTACTCCATGAAGCCAACAGATCTTGTATCTTATGTCCCTATTAGCTGGGATAATACCCCCATTAACATTTAGTTTCCCTGGCGATTACTGACATTCAATCTGGGGTAATTGTTAAAGTGTGAAACTTCGGCAAAATCTGACACCCATTAGGGAGAACTACTGACACAAAATCTGATGTCGTGTCATTATGAGACTTAAAATGATGTGTTTCTAGCCCAGAGTCATTGATAGCATCGTTACTTAGGACATTAAGAAAGCAACTGCTGGTCTGTAATGTTACAGATACATCAGTGCTGCCATGCAAATGTTAATCCCTGTTCGTACGGGGGAAAAGCATGCTTTGTCATTCCATGTAATTAGCTTTACCCTCAGTAACACTTGTACTGGTTTCGTCATTTTACCTCAGGTAACCACAACCCCATGATTAATCACATACTGTGATTACTGTGCAGCAAGCCACAAAAAAGTTTAAGATTTCTGTTGGTCAACCTTGAGAAATGTTGATATCAAAATCAAATATGGCAGTGCTGTATTCACACATTGTCCACAGTCAATAGTTAGATTGTTTACAGGAATCGGTAACTTTACACACAAAAAAGGAATTTTGTAACTTTAGCAATTTTATAGGGCAGTAATTAACATCTATTATCATAATACCGGTACGTTTACGACGATTTCTCTAGCCATACTAATTTGACAAATTGTCAACGCATCATTTTCTCCAGTTACATGTTGCTGTTATAGGTTACCCTTGTCACTTCTTCTGTGTAACTTTTCTGCCACTCTTGTCCTGCTAAAAGCGCTGCGTATTGTAATTGTAACACGCCGCAGAATTACACGGCGAACGGGCGCGTGGTTGGGAGGGGGTAAAAATACCGGCCGGAAGAAACATGGCACAATTAACTGTCGCTATGTACCTTTATACATCCTCTGATGTTCCTTCCTTTTCTGTTAGTAAATGCATAAAACATAAACCTGCATGAGCATACAAAATGTCATGAGAAAACGGACGTATACTGTCAAGAATTTTCATTTAACTTCTGTCTGTCACAACCACTATGACGTAACACTTCACTGCTAGCGTAGATATAAAAATGGCGGGAAAATGGCTGCGTACGTTCAATTTTGCCCATTCAGTCGTAGATCCGGGCTATTATGCAATGGTTCTTCGCACTTTTACATGAGTTGTAGGTCACCAACAGAAATTAAAGATTGTTCTTGAATCATGTTTGTCTTGTGCCGTGAGCATGTGTAATTATGATCTACAAATCTGGCAATGAATGTGACAGTGTGTTCGTCCCACGACGAGCTGCCTACCCCGAAAAAGATACTGAAAACTTGTGGCCTTGTTGTCTTCGAATGCATTGTTATCGATGCTTTGTAAATGATGTATTGGACACCTAGATGTCTGGAGTGTGCACACCTCAGAAATAACTATTGTTGCATGTGTAGATCTCTTTAAATTCCATTATTTTTGATCGGCCGGTGTAAGTCTTACGGCCGGTATTATGCCAATGCATGTTATAAAGTCCTGCTACAAAGTTTGCTTGCTTGTAGGTTGACTGATTTTGGCAAGTTGACAACTCAGCAAAGTTAGCAAAGTTTCGTCAATCCACTGAAACCTACATGAATTTGGTTAAATGTTGTCAAAGGAATCCCTTTATGACTGCAACCCACAGCAATCAATCTTAGATACAATCTTTTTGACTTCATAGAAGGAAAGTTGCCACAAAGGGGTTGCCCTTCACACCATTAGTGGATGTTGATTGACTGTAGAGAACTTGAGTTCAAAAGGTAGAATCCCCTTTTGAAACATTCATAAAGCCGTGGGGACACTAAATCTGTCCAGGATGGATCATGGTGTCATCTATTTGTCAGACATGACAGACGACTCATCCTTAAGGTTTTCTCCCCGGACAGAACAAGATTTTAGGGATATCTAAGTTCTTCCGAAGATGAGGCCCCTAGCAATATCTGCAATAGATTTCTGCCTTTTAAAGGAAACTGTGATATATACATGTATAAGGTAATATGCATCTTCTCCTGTGGCTTACTATCATATATAGAAAGTACTTGCCTTGCACAATGTTTTTGTGTGGCAAGTTGGTCTTGCATATAGGATTTTCGACCAAGAATCTAAAGGGTTTAAATTGCTAGCAGGCTTCAATGTCCTTGGACAAGGCACCTTACAAATTACAAAAAAAATGAAATAACTAATAAGTTGAATGGGAAAATCCTCGTAGATGGTACAGAAAGCTAGACATCCCATGTTTGAAGAAAGCCACACCCAGAGCATGATAAAGAACCCACCACACTTATCAAACAAGAGCAGTGGTCCATCCCGTTTTGAGTGGATCGTATACACAACTTGCACGCAGCCTGGTTGTTACACCCAAAAGTGGTCTACCAATTATGTAGAACAAACATCTATCAAATGCTTTCCTTTTACAGTCACTAGTTGTTAAGGTCATATTGAGAGCAATTCATTTATTTCAGTGACCGCATTAACTTTGACCTGAGCAAGGAGAAGGTCGACCGTGGCCTTGCTGATCCTAAAAATGACCAGTTGACCCCACTGATAAGCATGTTAGAGTGACCATCCATCCACTATTGCCGCAGAAATGGTCCCATTTATATCTATTCCTTGCCTCATAACTATTGATCAGGCAAGGTTTGGTGTCAAACATCTGTAGGGATGCTGCAATTTACCTAAGTCTTCCATCTAGCGTCTTTCAAAAGTCTTCCTCTCAGATGAGACATGAAGCTAAAAGTGCCATGTTTGGGGAAAGCCACACCCAGAGCATGATAAAGAACCCACCACACTTATAAAAAAATCCATCTCGCTTTGAGTGGATCAGACTTATCGCTCTGACATGTCGTATACACAACTGGCACGTAGTCTGGTTGTTACACCCAATTATGTAGAACAAACATCTAAATGCTTTCCTTTTACAGGCACTAGTTGTTAAGGTCATATTGAGAGCAATTCATTTATTTGATTGACCGCATTAACTTTGACCTGAGCAAGGAGAAGGTCGACCGTGGCCTTGCTGATCCTAAAAATGACCAGTTGACCCCACTGATAAGCATGTTAGAGTGACCATCCATCCACTATTGCCACAGAAATGGTACCATTTATATCTATTCCTGGCCTCATAACTATTGATCAGGCAAGGTTTGGTGTCAAACATCTGTAGGGATGGAATTTACCTAAAGCTAAGGGCGCAACCCGCAGTACGTGCAAATACATGCTGTCTACGCGCCAAAACGTGGGCAATCTTTTGGGATGCGTAAGTGGTAAGTACCGCCTCCGTACCAACTCGTAGGGCATTGGACGGATTTTGGAGCACGCAGACACGCCGAGAACTTTACGTGAAGGCAAAACTTTGTGTACCATCGGGATGCGGATTTGCATGTTAGAGTGACCATCCATCCACTATTGCCACAGAAATGGTCCCATTTGTATAGTTTAGTATCTATTCCTGGCCTCATAACTATTGATCAGGCAAGGTTTGGTGTCAAACATCTGTAGGGATGCTGCAATTTAACTAAGTCTTCCATCTAGCGGTAGACAGTTTTTCACAGACAGCAAGGATTGGCCAAAGCAGTGTTCCACCCAGCCTGAATTTTTTTCTGACCCCTGGATTTTGAATTGAAATCCTATTGAAGGCGCGGCAATCCTAGAGGGGTCAGGGGGCATGCTCCCTGGCAAATTTTGAAATCAAGACCCTCTGAAATGCTTTTTCTTTATTCTGAGGGGCCAATTTTGCTGGCAGACTCAGCTTAGTTCAATTAATGTCTTAATATGGTGATTTTTGTCCATCACAGAGGATGGAAAGGGCAAAAAATTTGTCCGTACTGAGTAGCAAAATTTCGTCAATGGACGGAAGAACGGATGCTGGCTAGAACTCTGGTCCCAAGTGCTGCAGCTTGACTCTCTTACGGATGATTGGCACTTAATCTAGATTAGTTCTGACGGTTGACGGGCTGGGAAATTGGTTACCTCTGCCAAGTCATAACTGTTGTAACGACACATGATCACAGTGATGCAGGTCAAGTTCAAATGGTACAAAATCAATGCAGAAACCTGATTGGTTGTGACGTGCATGACATGGGCTGCATGACGGACAGAACCACCTCATGATAGCCCTGGCCTTTGCTCTTCAGTTCAGTGCAAAATATTGCCCCATTCTTGACACATAGCTGGTATGTGTTGAATACTAATTCAGAACAGCTGTCACATGGGCATCATTAATTCATGGATGAAGTGTCAAAGCAATACAATAACTGAAAAGGAACAGTGTGCAATAACATCAAAGGTCAACTGAACGTCTGCTCTTTAAAAGTTCAATAAAACGATCATATTTCAATCTATGTTCATCTCTGCAATCAAACACATTTGAATTTTCTTTGAGAAAATCACACCTTCAACCTCTACTGACATTCAAAATGGAGTAGCTTTAACTGGTTCAATGTTGATATGTAATTGTCTCCTGTGCCATCAGCACTTCTGATTGGTCAATCTCAGGTCCATAGATCCTGAAATTGACCAATGACACAATTCATGGACCAACAATTGACACCAGTCCAAAAACTGACTAAACACAAAATCAGCAATCATCTTTAAGATATGGATCAATCAAGCCCAAATGACAAGGTAAAGACTCATATAACACTTTAGAGATAATGTGAAGATTAGGGAAGCTGTGAATGATAAGTAAAAAACTGCCAGACAATATCCTGACTTGATTGTTAGGCAGAAAGTTACCAGGAGTCCAATGAAAGTAGCTGTATTGTGCAAATAGTATTTTCAAGTCCTAGTAAAGACATTTACCTCCTGATTAGAATAAAATCCCAATCCATTCTGCACATCGCTGAATTTCAGCTCAGAAAGCCAAAATGACAGGTACCTTCAAGTATGGACTAAATGTCCCACTTGTGCAAAGTTTTGTGACAAACGACAATATGATATGATGAATACTATGGCATTCAATCTTTCCTCCCATTGGCTTGATTGTACAGTGACCGGCGGCCTTGAAATGGCAAGAAAATTTGAGAACGAGGGTCATAATATATCGTCTTGTCTTTGAATGTGGTGGTAGATAGATGCTGATTGCCAAGCTTTCCATACAAGTGCTGAAACTAGTATGATGAATGAATACTCGAAAATCTAATCAGGTGTACCAAACGAGAATTTGCCAAATTGCAATTCCTGCTTGTCATGATTGATGTTTAATGCCAAAGTTATGGCCAACTGCAATCATCCTAACAATAGCAATCCTTCTTTGTGTAACTTCATATTCTCCATGAGTAATGCTGTAATCCCTTTGGCTGTAAGTCAGCCAAGCAATACACAAAGGGACAGGGAACGAGAGGGGATGCTGTCTAAGAGAAGTATCATTTTGGGAAACTTAAGAAATGTAAGGAATGGAGAATTGAGGATATGAGAGGGAAAGAAATGTGAGTAAAGTAGCAGTTCAATAATGGCATCTAGGGGTGAGTAATGGTACCGTGTACCTATACAATTTTTTCTTCTTGTTGCACCAGTTGGAAAAAAAAGCACTTGAAAAAAATCAGTGGATTTCGTACCAAGTAGAAAATGACAAGATTATATCTAGGAGTTTACACGTTTTGATACACACTCCTATAGTGGCACCCACCCATTTTTTGTGTGCAAGTAATGCTAGTTCACCTTTATCCGTGGGGTAACCAATATCCGTTATATCAAAAAACATGGTATCAGGTTGACAGACAATGGTTTCAAATTGAAATATCTTCATCAGAATATTGCAGTTTGGAGCCAACATCCATCTAATGGACATCCCTAATTACACTCAGTCTTTTTTTAAACACAATTGACAGTTGGATAATGGTTAATTACTGCTGATATGAGTTAACATAGCTAGAGATCCATATATATGCATTATATTACGTTTCTTTTGTTTGTGATCAATGGTTGTAGGCAGCTGACCAGAATATGCAATGCAAAAATATGCAATGTCGTGTCCAACAGTTGCAAGTTGGACATGTGGAGATCTATAGAGGAGGAATACCTACATACAGAATATCTGAGAGAATTTATTTGGGGGGTAAGGATGTTTTCTAGTTGCCGACATGTTGCGAGCCATCACAAAGTTGAAACAGGACAGTAACATGAACGTAACAGGTTCAACCAGATAATGGCCACAGAAGACCAAAGTCTGTTTGATCGTGTTTCATCCCAAGCCCTGGATTACCTCCAATGGCAGGATGGCCTGGAAAATTGCTTGGTTGGACGATATCACATTGTGCAGCCTTGGATTGGCAGTACAATTACCTGCGTAGGTGATCACAGATCTTATCTAGAATTGGCAGTGGGTTGTGGGGGATTATTCTTGCTGGAGAAATTCAATAATGTTACAGTGAAGACTTTGTATCCAATGATGAATCTTACCATGAGTCTAGCTGGAGAGGCACCTGTGACTGGTAATGCCCATCACGCAGCACTTCCTTCATCTTCAACTACATGGGTTGTAACACTAGTTCACCTTTATCCGTGGGGTAACCTATATCCATTGTTTAAAAAAACAGGCTATCAATTACATAGGGATATCAAATCAATGGATATTTTCAAATTGCAACATTTTCAAAAATAGTACATTTTGAAACGAACATCTATCCCATTGATACCCTGTTTTGGATATACCTTACCCTGTGGATAAAGGAGGTGAATCAGCTTTATCCAAATTCAGGTAAAAGTGAAACTCTTGACAATGTAATACATACAAGACAAGACAAGACAAGACTGCATAAAATTATAAAAGGAGCTTTCACAACATTCAACACAAAAATTAACATACAAAAATCTTTTATCTTTTGTCTTCACAAAGGCTTCAAAGATACTTGGGATGTACGTCTTAAATAGCCTGGGGTCAGAAAGTACTAACTGTGCATGAACTGGGGTATATCAGATTAGTGAGTAGAAGTTTAGACAGTCCATCAATCTAGTTCCACAAGATAAACTTCAGTATCAGTTAAATTCATGGCTCATCCGCTGCCTGCATATCTGTGATACACATCACATTACATAACTCACTGCTATATCCACCTCTCAATCAGGGTTCATTAGATTGACAATATCTTACCTCCTTCATACATACAATAATTTCCACATTAAATTTTCTTTAATTGTAAATTTATCACAGTTATCCTAACCTTTGCACATTATTGCAATACAATGATGTTGATCCATTAAGTCCAAATACATTAACATATAACTTATAACCTTATTGATGCAGGTTTGGGTGATTGAATTTTATTTGAAATTGATGAAGCAGAACATTCTACAAGGAGTGTTTATTGGTTAACTGTATTATAACAGCTAATGCCCATCGATCTTTTAAGAATTAAGAGTTGATATCAGGTTAAAATGAGGCATAATGTAAATTTATAGGCCAGCGATTCTTGATATCAAATAATTAGTATGTTTTATTGGATGTTGAAGTAGAAGATTGTGAATCATAGTAGTGTACTTCATCTCATTACCAACCACAGGAACATGAAATATAGCCACAGAATATGCCAACAGGGAGAAACGTATCTTACTTTACTTCATTAATGTCTAAACTACCTTCATTATTAGTTCAAAGTGAAGACATTAAACATCAATCAACTGATTTTGTCGAGATAGCATCTTTGTTACATTTTGATACGTGTGGCAATTGCATTAAGTCATTCACTGCTTAATGTAGTTACAAAGAAAATGTGTAGTTGCTGATATGACATGGTATTACTTGGGTGTAGCTACATGGATATGGATTTCTTAGTTGCTTTACTTGCACTGAAAGAGATGTAAATCTTTATCAATGTAACAAATCATCTAAATCTTATATTGGGAACAATTTTTTCTATTCCAATAGTACTAAAAAGCTGTGCATTTCATTCTTTAAAACCTTTTAAGTACAAAGGTGACAGATGCTGAGAAGTATTTAATTAAGCTACTGCAAGAACATACATGCTACACGGTATGTATCTGTCCCAGGTATAATCATAATGATTGTATTGGTATTTCTTATGTCACTGTTTTCTGTTTTCATGATAAGAAGAATGTACAAGAACTTTCGTTGATTTGGCTTGCAGACTGGCCTTTTAAGAGGTCACTGACCTGCCTGTGTCCACATATACTGGACTAAATAAAAAGAACGTAACTTCACAGGAGGTACCGTCTGATAACTTCAAAAGCGATCCATTTAGCCATGCATAATTCAGAAGCCACATCACGACCACAACAGTACTAACTCCGCTCATCCCAGTTTCCTAAGGTGGGCTTTGCCTAAGGCCATTTGTACAAATGCACAGCCCAGTCCCTACAATTTTTAGAGGAGGGTGACAGCAAATGATGGATGACTACCATTCCCGCTGCCTCTCTGGAGACTTTCTGCTCATGCACATATTGCCTCTGGAGACGCCACAGTGCAACACAGAGATGAAATGATGATGGTGCCATCAAGATATATCTATGCCTGTAGATATGGCAATATTATATTGAAATGCACAACTATTACATTTGTCTTCTGGAAGGATATGCATAACTTGCAGGCAAGGGTAACCCAGCATATTCTCATTTGCTGTTATCCTCAGGATAGTTAAAAATATTAGTTTAGTCAACCATATGCTGAAATTTAAGTTATACTGAGATAACAAACCTATCCTGCACGAAAGCAAATAACCATTGCACCTGAAAAACTGCAAGGGGCTTGGTTACACTAGGGCATTGGGATTAAGAGCCCACCTTTTTTGTCCCTCTTACAAGTGTGCAGGTGGCTGATAGGATAAGAAGACAAATGAAGACACACTTCAGCAAGTCTCAAACCGGATACCAGACTTTCCACATGGATTACAGCGCACCCTGCCGTAAGCCAGCTTAAGTCTGGAAAACTTGGCAAATGTGTATGATTAACAGAAAACTAGCACCGTGTTGAGCTTGTCTGTCAAAAGGTAGTCTTAGTAAATGAATGGTTGTAAATGTCAGCGATTTACAACTTTTCTTTGGTTGAAGTTTTAAAGTCACAACATGACCAAAGCAACATTTTAGGGACACTTTTGGCAGTAGATACCAAAGAAAAAAATACCTGACGTGACTTTGCAGACTTTTCTTAGCTGCAAAGTACATGTACATAATACTCACCAATTTCAGCAATCAACTGAGTGAAGACTATGCCTACTAATCTGCAATCTTGTAAACATTACAGACACCAAGGCTTGGCAAAGCATCTTAAGATAGCTATAATTACAAAAAGGGTTTCTGTAGACATGTAATGTTAAAGGTAGAACATTCAGGGATATCTTAATATTCAAAGACAAAACCATGCTTTGAAAAATACATTTAAGCTGTGTAATTACAACAAGTAGATTTTCTAAGGTTGAATCACTACATGATATTGCATACACACAGAAATTTAATTACTTTTTTGCTCCCTTCCCTCAGGTGCAGGTAAACTTCTACGCAACAGCTGTTGTGCAAAAGGCCGGGTCCCAAGCGACGGACATGGAATATTCATACCACGATTGAATAGTTAAGAAAGAAAGTGGACAGCTCCTATAAGTGCTGTTAATATTAACACTAATGGACAGCACAGGGGATAGCCTGCGCTGGCTTTGCTGTAGATTTAAGCCAACTTGCTGGGTGATTTGGCACAAGTGGTTTCCGTGTTTACGAACTCGCTGCCTGACAGGAATGATGGGTTGTGATGAATAGAAGGGGATGGCTGTCTGCACAGGAGAAAGAACAGACCTCTTTCTGGAATAAGATGAGGCAGCGCCAAAACAACCCATTGTTTCCTACCAACCCTAAGGTCTGCACCAACCCTCCATCACAATCAATGCTAACAACATCAGGACAAGTAAACACTTCCCAATTTATGAACTGAAATTCTCAGAAAAAGATATTGATTGAACAATCTAACCTTCTTGATGGCAAAGTAGCCTTTTTGGCACCATATTTGCATTGGTAAGGGAGGTAGGCAGCAAGGAGAAGGTTAACAGGAGAACTTTCTAGTGAGAAATGAAGATCAAAGACAATGTCAACAAATTCAGCACCAAGGAGAGACACAACTTGTTCTTTTTCACAATTCCTACAATAGGCAGGAATTACATTGAAAGAAAAGTGTGTAAATTCAAAGTTTCTCTATCATGGTTTGTGAAAGCCAAACAGTTGAATTGAGATGGCCTAACCGTTATTTCACAGATGGCCATACTGTTACAGTGTTACACAGTATATATGACAATTTCATTGATGAAGAATCTATTCACAAGATTAAATATGTTGGACTAAACATTGCAAATGCAATTTGACCAAAGAAAATCCATTTAGAGGAAATTCACTGTTACTAGTTTGATGAAAAGCCCTTTGTTGAGTTACTGGCCTAATCATACAAAATCACATTATGTATTCTTGTCTAATGACATTAAGTGTTCCATTAATATGTTTTCCAGCTGTAGACAACCGTGTCCCAGAATAAGAGATTGTTTTCATGAATGCAGGTGGACAGATGCGATGATTGCCTGGAATTGATATACAACCGAGCAAACCTGCATTAGATTTGCATGCATGTTATCAAGATTAACAACATACAGATACGTATAATTTCACAAAGACATACTGATGCTGTCCTCTGTAAGAATGAAAACTAATCAAGGGCTCATGGCGTCATGCTTCACTGTGAAATATTAGGATAGCCATGCAGAACGTTGTTAAGTGCTGACTACATTCAGAAGGACTGCTTTCAATTTGAAATAAAGCAAGCACAATAATGGCTAAGTCAGCGCCAAGGACAACCTGTGCCTGTTATTCTTTGACACAATTCCTAGAGTCACACAGACACTATAAGAGGTCTATTGTTACAAAATTGTTCTGTTATGTGTTGCAACATAAATGGCCTCCTCCAACCAATACTGACCATGGTAAGATCCTCACGCTGTCCTTCATTATCTGTCCACTTTGAGAATTACAATATCTGGCACATTTAAATAAGTCATATCTGTAAGCTGACTCTGTTTTGTTGCAAATTTCTTTTCTGCGAATCCACTTTTTCCTAAACTGCACATCATTCTAGCCTCCTGATCTGCACTAGAAACAGTATATGTGTAATGATCCCTTTCTGACAGCATCAGGACAGACAAGAGTGCCATGGGTCACACTTCTAAAGCAACAGGATTGTCACTAAGAATTTGGCCAACTGTAAGGGCTGTGCCAGCTGTGACTAGGAACAAAGGAAGATGAAAGAATTCTAAGAAGAATTCTTTGTTCCTAATGCTTGCAGTCTTGATAAACTATGCAACTGTCATTTTCATGTACTTTAGCTTATTGTTTTCTTACCATACTATCACATGCCAGTAGCAACAGTGTTTGATGGTGCAAACCACTACAAGATAAAACCTAACAATGTTTTGTATTAAAACACTAATCCTGGAATCTTTTACAATCAAATATTCCTTTCAACTAAAAGTCTATGGGTACTCTGTTCTTCTTTCATCACAAATAAGATACAATAGTGATTACGATAAAAAGTAAGCAAAGTCATAAGTAGGCTGTTCATGACTGCAAAGATGAGATGTCCACCACTGGTAATCCAAAATAGGCCTATAGAAAATTAAAGTCAAGGCAAATCAAAGAGTGCAGTACATGAAAGGGGTTTTTGGAAATTGTGCCAAAGATATTACACATGCAGATACAAGTGCTACTGAGCTGGGATCTGGCTGGTCTTTTTGAACTTCAGGACGATAATTCAATTACCTGACTTTTAAAGGTACATAGGATTTTGTTGGATGGCAGCCCTTTGTGCTGAGAGGTCGCCGCCATCTTTTGATGATATGCACGCCTCTTCAGATCTGCAGCCTAAGATTACCCCATACATGTACATGCCATTCCGCACCAAACAAAAGGAGATAGATTGTGCGATTCAGTACTCTGATATCCTGACATCGTCTCTGAGCGCTCAGAAGGGTGGACAGTTTGAGCATGAAAAATGACAAGAATGAAACCTAGACATCTTGTCTACATCAACAACAGGGTCAAAAGAATCTTACGAATACCGCTCCACATTCCCTATCCCAGAAAGTATTGTCAGGGATCTACATGATTGGCAGTATAAAGAGCAGGAGGCTTACTCCATGGTAAAGATAACGTAGGACCATCTATATTTGTACTGGGTACACAGGGAAAGGTAGGAAATGTATATAGACACAGAAAGTAGGCTCTGACTGTTGATGTTTTTTTTTATAGACAGCAGCTACCCAATTCTGTGTGCAATCTACAGCAGCCATCTTCAAACCGGCAGACTATCACAAGTATTTGTGCACTATCAATAACTGATGCAGAAAAACATCCAACTTTTTCTTTAGGGCCTACACATTTTGTCCATTAACCTCGCTGAGACTGAGAGACTGACATTATTGGCAATGGCTGTCCACACGATAATATGGTATCTATTCTGTGAGCATGTGGTTGATGAAAGAGCATATGCCATGGTGGTTGATCTTACATGTAAGTTCTCATTCAAACACCTTGTGGAATTGCTAACAGTAACACTAGATGGAATTGCTAACAGCACTGCAAAACGTATGCCTCTCAAGCTCACAACTAGCAACTGAAAATCAGAATCAGTCACTTTTTAGTTGAACTTTTGCTAATGCTTGGGGGTGGGGGACTGGATGCTAGTTTATGTTATCGGTGGTACATTCAGAAACCAATACTTGTACCTTCTCGAATATCTCTTAATCTTCATTAGCTTTATGGTAGCTTCACATTTATCAAACCACAAAGGCTAATTCAGTGGGTAGTTGGCATTTCAAAGGTGCCAAGTAGCACTGGATTTGCAAGAAGGCCACATATGAAGTTTGAGCAGTGAAAGTTGAAGTGCCACCAAAGTTTCCTGCATAACATTTCACTTCATCAAGTGAATACAAAAATTATGAAAACTGGCAATTTTCTCTCTGATTATGCACTGTTTGCTTCTTAGAAGAATGATTTTGCAAGATTTAGTACCAGGTTCAAAATAGACTGCTGTGTTCACTATGATGTCACAAACAGAATTTAACTTGATTAACGTTACCTAACGGCAGGAATCAAGAACTGAAAGCATGGTTTGTAGTTTGATGGTCACTAGCATCAGAAGGGTGTACATTATCTGCAAACATCCTTGCTGATTGCATAACACTTATTATGGATGAATATAATCAGAAAATGTTGTATTTCAGTGCCATTTGAATGATGGCACTTCAAAACAACCTTGACATAAATAATGTACATGTATTTCCAATACTCCTTTTCATATCTTGAAGATGAAACAGTGCAAAGAAAGACAGCTGTTTTATTCAAGAAAAAAATCACATAATGCGGCAATCCAGCAGGACCTAATTCAGACTTTGAAGTACACTCTACTGGGCATTCATTGAGATAAGCATCTCCAAGAATAACAGTTATGTTGTCCTGCACAAGGTCAATGGCATCCACTCAACAGTCAGACTGATGAACAGGGTTGAGATAATGGGACTACTGCATGCCGTATGTGTACACGTGACGTAGTTCTACTTCTTGTCACCAGAAATGATCTGTGTATGCACCCCTTGTCAATATCTGACGGGCTCATGGAAAAAAAGTGATTTCGATCCAGTTTTAGGTCAGTAAGGAGCAAGTCTTCCACTGGTTGTGACAGAGAGGATAGACACTATGTACAGTATTTACAGCTTCACTGTACCGGAGAAATTCCCCTAGCTCTTTTCAACAATCAGAATGAACAGTGGACCACAGCTTAACATCTTGTCCTAAAGAATGCAACCCTTAGGTGAGCAAAACTCAAGGCCTCTAGTTCCAGAGGCAAGGCTGCTAACCACTGGACTACACACACTTTGAAACACATGACGTTTTGTGATTTGTGTAGTCTCTATCTTGAGTTAAGTAATTACTGGCAAGAAAGTTAACAGAAATGGTTACATGCAGTGGCAGTTCCAGGAATTCGGTAAAAGGAGGATGGGGTGCATTTGCCTTCAGGTGCGTAAAATGACAGCCACAGTAATAACAGAAAATGTGTCTTACTAGCAGATAAGCATGGAGTGCGTCTCCCTGTACCTGCACTTGCCAATATAATTTTCCAACTTCCTTCTTTATCATACCGACTGTCTCTATGACTATGTTAATGAATCATAATTTAAAAAAAAGATAGATAACATTATATTTGTTTCTCAATTGTTCATAATCAATGATACATACAAACCCTCTTCAAATTCAAAAGTATTCAAAGTAGGCGACTGCTTTTCAAATAATGAGGTCGGAGACCTCTGATTTTCTCTGTAATTCACTTCCTGGGACTTCACTTCCAAGGAACTTAATCCCATAAAAGATGACATTTCCAAAGGTCATCCAACTGAATCTGAGGTATGGGTTAGTGAGTGCAGTGATGATACAGATACATCCTCCATTTCTCGCATCACCATTACCGTGCTATGATCTTATCTACCTATGCCTGCTTATCTTCTCACCAATTTGGAGATAAGTGAATCAGAGGATATACATGACGTGATTATGGAGCTAAAAATGATTTCAGCACAAATGTTGTGTCACTCTTAATCATAGTATATGGATTTTACAAGCTAAAAGAAACCATTTTTTCAGTCTAACAATTGAGTGACAACACTGGTGAATATACTGAACTTTTACAGCTAGCACTTTCTGGGGGGAAAAAGCTTGTCAAAACTGCTATTAGTATTTGCAAACCTCGCTTTCTTCTTTGCTATTACATTCCACAGAGTATTTTCTGGTGATGTAACAAAAAGTGTACACTGCATTTACAGGCTTAAATCAGACACAGAAGCTAAAAGAATGCCGGACGTCAGCTTTGGTCCATGGCTTTTCAGTTAATCCTTTAAAAGTACCATTTGTTATAGTGCAGACTTTGGGGACTAGGGCAGTGTTGATGAGGTAGTGTGAACAGATGCACCATAGGTCAGAAAATCTCCTGCTAACTTTCAAAGGGCAATTTCTTTGCAGTGTATTAAGACTCCTACATTTCCTGAGTTTCATAATTTTATGGAAAACTCTGAACATAATTCTTTAAGAGTTTTTTCCTTCTTGATCAACATAAAATGTGCTTCTAAAAATGGTGTGTAGCAAAAGTTACATTATGTTTTCAATTGGTTTTGAAATTTATGTCCATTCTTGATCTTGTTTTCTCACTATTTGACTTTTTGAGGCATGTGTGGTTTTGTGCAGATCTCTTATGAATCACTTTCAAAAACTTTCAACAAAACCCCCTGTTCTTTGAATGGCTTGGTCTTCATCAGAAGTCATATGCAAGCACATCATTTCATTGAAGATCATCTATTATGATACCACATTGCTCTCACTTACATCCTGCTTCCCCTAATTTCATGCCTTTATCTACTACAAGAAGGCAATATCCTGTAGATTAGATGAAATATTAAGATGAACCGTTTCTTGATGCTGGCTGCAAAGATTTTGTGCTTAAGAGGATGGAGAATGGCACCAAGTGCAGTTTGATGAAAATGAATGGAAAAAGAATCACAGTGGTAATAATCTGCAAGTAACCCAGTTGTCAGTTGAATGAGTTATGGAACTGTACAGTCTAAAACAATGCTTCAGTATGAAAGATGATAACTCAGGCTTTGTATTATAAGTTAAATCTTTAAAGGTATGATAATTTTCATGAGACATGGTTCGATAAAATTTAGCTTGACATGTCTTCTGCAACTTTGATATAAGAAATACATTCCCATGCCGTCATGGTCTTTATCAATGACAACTGGAGAAGATATTGATATTATGGATGGGACTACTACAGACAATACACAAGTTATTTCCCCCCTTTGTTACTCCAGGATGGTTGTTTTCTTGTAAGTTATTGATATGTTAGTTATTTTATTGATCGTCTGCCCTTATCATTTTAAGTGCAAACGTAAAGCATTGTTGTTAGTATCGCTAAGTCACATGTGATGTGCGCCTGTCAAATCAGAGGTTTTTAAACATTGTAAATTGGTTTTAAATTCAGTGGCAACACTGCGATACCCAATAAAGTCATCTTGTATCTTGTATCTTGTATCTTGTATTGAATGGGAAAAGCTCAACATGCAAACTGAAATCTCTGCAGATCACCAGTCTTGTGTTGTGGTAGCAAACCTCCTCAGTATTCCCACCAGTCTTCTTGATTACGACCATAAGAAGACACAAATTCCTTTCTAACTGATGAATAGCTCCAGCGCCATTTAAAGCTGTGAATTTAAGACCCCTGCTGACTTGGCTCGGAATGACAGATAGTTTGGGAGGAGAGAAGTCATGGAGATGAATGGAATTGGTAGCAGGAGACACCATCCAATTTGCACTTTAATTTCCCTTTGTCTGGAAGATTTAAGGACTGGTGAGAAGTGGCATTTCTTGCGGAGTAAGTGTAAATGTAGATTGATAGTGTATCCATTACAGGTAACAGGGCTGAAGGCATAAAATCACCTGTGTGTGAGATCGACTCTAATCTGAGCTGAACATTTAGAAGTAAAATGGACCATAAACCATTAGCAAGCTGACTTGAGAGGTGGATGGATATATGTGAATATGCCATGAATCTAATTTCTTCCCTTTTGGCATTCTTCAGAGAAAAAAGGATTAACTACTATCAGCAGTTGTACATTGTGTGCAAAATAAACTTTAATGCAACATCAAACTAAAAGAGGACTATTTGGATCACTTAAAGCTAAATGCACAACCAGAAATTCATTCCTTGGAACCAATTTTTCACTATGATGGTGGAATTACCTACCTGTCTAACTTTGCGATGCTTGCATTAAATCTGTACCAAGCAATAATCAAATACTCTGCATGGTACAATAGCAAGCAAAATATGTGAATCTCACAACAAGATTGGGGAAGGGGTGCATACTTTTCAGGTTTTTCTGTTCTACATTTCATTCAAGCAAATTTGTCTGGAGCTTTCCCCAAATTAGTAGTAGTAGCAGTAGTATCCATTTTTTATTATACTGCTACTGGGATAGGCAGCAATCAGATAGTCTTCACACTGCGCTTCCATGTGGCTCTGTCCAGTGGGTACTTTAATTGGGGTGCATGCTTTAATTGAGAAAATCTGGTAGTAGTTCCAGTAAAATTTTCCTATATCTCCAGAATGATGATGCCAGATTGAGCAGAGCAATGCATCATTCCCTGTCTCCCTTGTGAGCCAAGACCACATGAAAGTTTCACAGCAGCCACAATGATGAAGATAAACAGATGGTCTTCCTTACCATCCGTTTGTCTTCAGGCATTGCATACAAAGTGCTTGCCCACATGGAAACATGGTGCCACTCTTAAATTTTGAATAAAGCTCCATGAGATTGGAGTCAGAGCAAATCCTACCCTTGCCAAGCCCCATCTGTCTCTTTCAGTCCATTCGACTCACCGCTGATAGCTAACCTACAAGGCAACAGTCATTTTTCCTTGTCACTTATGCCCTTTAGGGCACCTAGTTATCACATTATTGTACCTCAGATGAGAACAAAGTAACATAGATTTCATTCTTTGCTCCATTAGGTCAAAATACAACCCGTTTCATATGCTACAAGATCTTAGTTCACAGAATGTTTTGCCTACACATTCTGAAGATACATTGAGTAAGTATTATGCCTTCAAGATGATGAGTCAAAATGTGGTGACATCACTGTTTCATGCGTCATTCCATCACAATCTCTGTGATACTGCATGATAGCACAGTCATCCTTCTAACAGACATAGCTGTCAAATCTCATACTGAAAGCTTACCTGTGAAAGGACTTGTAAAATTTGAAAGCAGATGAATTTGCAGTGGATTTAGGGAAGACTTTATGTGACAGATAAAAGCATTTTCAGTTTAGTCCCTGCCAGGAGCAGAGATTTACTACGACAGTAAAACATCCATCAAACAACTGCTGGCAACAGCAATACTTTCTGGTCCTTACTGACATGAATACACTAATAGAGAAACACAATTCAAGGTTCTTTTCAGAAAAGCAGTCTAACATCAGTAGATACTGATAGATGCAATTTCATGTAACAATTCAACAGAAATGAATGGAGAGAGTAATTTGGAACTGCATGAAATAGTACATCAATTACTTTTTTTTCTGATAGCTATACTGATAGTATATCTGTTATATACTATTAGGTTTTTTTTCATTTTATAACTGGTATCTAATTAGATTCAACTTGATTTAACTTTAAGTATGTCAATTGCTAACTATAGCTTAGTAGTCAGCATGTTCTCTCCATACAACATTCTTCTATTGATTGTTCCTGTCTCATTTTGATCTTACATTTTCATCTGACTTGTAAGATCACAACTTTCAGCACCAAGGACAGACACAACACTATGATCAAAAGTATAAAAACCTGCCCTAGATAATTAGTTTATTGTTTTTTCCAAGTGGCTCATAAATGTTGTGAACAATGAATTCTGCCTTTCATTTGTGTCAAGATCAGTTGAGCAGAATAGCCACTGAATTCATATCACTGTGTATCATATTGAGGAAAAGTAAAGAGAGATAGCAGATCTAAAAACCCCAATACTTTACAAATGCCCAAAATTAAACACACCAAAATTACTGTTACTCTGACAGTAAGTTTTCAAGGTAGCCAAGAATGCATTCTTTTAATGTCCTCCTTATAAACCCAATATAGCAACATAAGAATTCAGTGTATAAAAGGGACTAAACTTCTACAATAAGATGCTACACTTTACTTGACCATTGAAGAATAATGCAGCATCTCGCCACCGCAGGATGTTACAAAACTGGTTTTACAGCTAACACAGAATAGCACTGGCCATCCCAAGTTGCTACTCACAACACCATCCCAGTATGATTGTTCACTGGGGAGTTCAAAGGTCACGCCTCACAATACATCATCTTGCACCCTATCACTCCCCCAGTTCATAGAGCGGCGACCTACGACACCGCTTCATTTACGAACTGGTATGAACCCATCGCCAGGTGCCACTTGATTGGTCACTTCGGGGTCATAGGTCAAACAATGTTACTACTACAAAGCAAGTAAAATTCCACCCATGATTTACAAAGGGAGTCATGATATCTCATTTATGACGCAAGTTGGACGCATTCATCTTGATTGGTCATGTAGGGGTCAGAGGTTATGTCGTACTGTTGACACAGTATGAAAGGGGTTTGTGAGCTCCAGGGATGATATATTACTTTCAATATTGTGAGATTAGGGAGTGGGAGAACCCCTGCAATATTCATGGTAGGTCAGTTATGGGGTTTTGCGCACTAAGATTACGTTTCCTCCATTGTTAGTCAAACCCAAGTCTGCAGTAGACAGATGTGGTTAATATTTATGGCTCTTAAATTTCTGACACTGACCACAAATTGACAAAGAAAAGCGGCTTGATCCTTACAATATTCCTGAAGTCTTGACTTGTCGAACATGCCATTTTTCATAGACAGCTTCATTGGATGACCAATACGTTTTCAAGTGTATGGGATAGAAGCAAATTTGATGAAACAAGATTGGGTCAGCAGAAGGAAAATGCTGACAGTAAATTGTAGTTGCTTTGGACACTTCATCATATTGTCTAAGGGTTATGGAAGAAAGTGACGTTGGAGTACTTTTCACTTGTCTCTTGCTTTTAAAAGCACCTTTACAAGGGAAAAGATAGCACACAAGCCCAAGACATTGTATAATGGTAAAAAGTTATTAATTCACATAGTTTCCAAAAGCTTATCAAACACTTAAACTGGCCAGCATTGATACAATAGTTTTTGTGTGACTGTTACAGTAACGAGGAAAAAGGGGATCAAAGCTTAAGGTACTGTTATCAAAACAGTAGGGTGTACCAAAATGTCAATGTGCATTTTGTTATCATAATCAGATATGGTGGAGAACAATAAACAACATATTGTACCCTGTACCATAATGAGATAATGTCAAAACACAGTCAAAATTGTCAACAAAGAAAACTCAATTTTACTTGCAATTTGCCTTTCAAGTTAAGGAAATCATTAAGGTAACTGAAAAGGAAAACTCAATTCCCCTTAATTCGCCTTGAAATCGAAATGAATATGCTTAAAACCTCTGTTCTTATCAATATCAAGACAAGCAATGCAGACAAAGAAATTAATTAAAGAAAGTTACATACATGCGCTAACTTTGAGATACTCAACAGGGAAGACAACTCTTCTGCGCGCTGATTGGCTGAGGAGTAGATAGTACGATGACACCAGCAATTTAAGTTAATCATATTTTACCTTGTACTGAATGAAAATGTCAAAACACAGTCAAAATTGTCATCAAAGAAAACTCAATTTTACCATGCAATTTGCCTTAAAACTGGATGAAATCATTAAGAAAACTGAAAGGAAAAACTCAATTTCATGCCTTGAAATCAAATTGAATATGCTTAAAACCTCTGTTCTTATCAATACTAAGACAAGCAATGCAAACAAAGAAATTAATTAAAGAAAGTTACTTGTGGTAACTTTGAGATGACAGGGAAGACAACTCTTCTGCGCTCTGATTGGCTGAGGAGTAGATAGTGCAGATGACACCAGCAGTGTTTTAAAGACCAACCCCGTACTATTAAACCACCCAATAAATTCGGCTAACGTAAACTACTAGAGCTC
>NC_049983.1:19473098-19477626 GCF_000003815.2 Branchiostoma floridae | reverse complement strand
GGTGGAGTTCACATCGGGGAAGACTGGCTGAGACCGCTGACCAACACAAGTTTATTTCAAATCAATTTTGATACTAGGATACTACATTAGGTATTGAAGTATGATTAATATACATAAAGCTTTACCTAACCCAGAAAATAAAGCAATGAAAATGCTGGCTTGTCTTACTCTGGTACTCTGAGACATAACTGACAGTTACAATTGTACAGTCTACATAGCCCCTGTTGGTACACTTACAAATAGACACCACATTATTAGCCATATTAGACAGATAAATATCAGAGCTAATTCAGTTATAAGGAAGATTTTCAAGTTGCAATTATGTTTTGTAGATACGAAAAGACACTTTGATACAAAGTTGGCAAAGCAGAGTTGAAAGTTTCAATTTGAACACAAGGTTGGTTTCCCAATATTTGAAAGTCGCTGTTATTAGGACCTCGATTATGTAACTTTGTTACAACTATCTGGATCATTCTGCAGGGTTTGATAATGTTTCCTTGAAAACCAGTAGAGAAAGATATTTGAATTTTTGACCAGTATTTTATGCTAATCTGTCCCTGCCTTTGTTTCCAGTGTGTAGACAGTCTGGGATGTTTATTAGTTTATGTATTTATAGGGGTCAATTCACCACTCTAGCTGCTGGGATGGTCACAGTAGGGAGTACTTCCTTAGTGCTTTGCCCAGGGCACACCTGCATGGTCTATCATATTTTACCTTGTACTGTGATGAGAGTATGTCAAAACACAGTCAAAATTGTCATTAATAAAATTCAATTTTACTTGCAATTTGCCTCAAAAGTGAATGAAATAATTACGGAAACTGAAAAGGAAATTTCAATTTCAATTTGCCTGGAAATCTAGCTGAATATGCTCAAAACGTTTGTTCTTATCAATGAATCAATGTCAAGACAAGCAATGCAAACAAAGAAATTAATTAAAGAAACTTACATGTGGCAACTTTGAGATACTCACCAGGGAAGATAACTCTTCTGCACCCTGATTGGCTGAGGAGTAGATAGTACGATGACACCAGCTCGGCATGAGGAGCCTAATCACCAGCCAGCAGCACGGGTACATATTGTCCCTGATTACAAGTAATGATGCTGTAATTAGTAAATGGGAGATACATGAGCCTGCTGTAATAATCACTACCCACAAAATTGATGATGGTGGAGAATGGGTGTGTTCCAGAGATCTGCACATTCAAGAACAGAAGCGACTGATTGTAGGTAGCAGACTCATTTCTAGCTGAATCAATTGAACACCATAACAAAAGATATGAGTCTGGAACATTCATTTTCATTTGGGCATACATTTGCACCTCTGCAGATGACACAGTTCTATTTTTTGGATTTTCTTCCATCAAATAATACTGTTACATAATCTGGTTTTTCTTTTGCTTTGCAAGATGTGGCTTGCAATTTACGACAACAATATTCACCTGCAATGTAATCCTCTTTATTTATACTTTGATTGTTTATTCAGATATTCTTACGTGGTGGGAAGAAACATAGTATTGCTTTCTCCAAATTGCATAATACAAAATTGCAAAATACAACAATTAAGAAAACATAGTTACAATAAGGATTCTACAAATAGGGAAATCTATAATTGGTAATAAGTGCCAATTGCCCATCTGCAGATGACACAGTTCTATTTCATGGATTTCCTTCCATCCAACATTACCATTACATTATTTGTTTGTTTTTTGCTTTGCAAGATGAGGCATGCAATTACACTATATGACAAATATGTTCATCTGCAATGTAAACCTCTTTATGTATACTATTGTTAATTTAGATATTCATTAGTAGTAGAAAGAAAACAATAGTATAGCTTTCTCTGAATTGCATAAAACAAAATTGCAAAATACAATACAACAATTAAGAATAGTAAGAATAGGGATTTGATAATAATGTATTAATCTTTAGAAAATATACAAGGTAACGTTACCCATTTAGTATCAGTTCACTCTTGGATACCTGAACTATTGAAGCTATAACAATACTTGTCTAATGGATCCATTATGTGATTTTTTTTCATGACTCTAACCATATCTGTAGATGTTACAAACTAAGGCAGATAATGGTGATCTAAGCTGAAGCAAATGTGACAGCATTTACGTTAAAGTTACATGTTTATGGTGTTGATGGCTCAAGTAAGTTACAAACTGGACACAGCACCAAATTTGAATGATTTTCGGCCACTAGTACCTTTATTGACAGGAAACAGCTCCTAATCATAAAGAATGGCAGTTTTACGAGAACGATTCTTGCCATTTGTTATGTTTAGTTCCGAGACAGTTTTAGGCCATGGGAGAAAGATCCCCGGGGAACAGGTGGCTCACATAGGATTCAGAGAATAGAAAAAAAGGAGACCAACAAAAGGCACAACCATAATTATGTCTTAGGGCTTGAAATACCACCTGCATATGCAGGTTACTGCAGGTAAGATCAAAGCTGTGCAGGCATTCCTGATGTTTACCTGCACCTCACCTGCACTGGTCCATGTACTGGGTTTACACATACATGTTTCATGATGTGGACTTTTACTGGCTGCATTGGACTGGCTGCACCTATGAAGTATAAAAACAAATAATGGCAATGGTTTCTGAACAGATTTTAGTATGATCCATACTTCTTAAATTCTGAGTGTTGCAGGTAATACTTTTCTGGTACAGTTACAATTTCCAATGTTACCTGCACCTGTGCAGAAAAAAAGTATTTCAAACCCTGTATTATCTAAAAGAAAAGAAAACAAAGAAATGATATGAAGCAAAAAAATATGAGAACTTCATAGGCCAAGAGCATGTGGAATAGTTTGAAAGACACAATCCAGTCCTGACTGCAGCAGATGGTATCATATCATGCAATTAATATTTATACTTTTTATTTTTTTGGTCTGTTGTCATTGGGTCTGAATCTTGAAAAGGCAATGAAATATGCTCCTTGCTTTATAAGCTGATCATGTACATGTATCATAAGGGTGTTCAAGATACTGTTATGCCTAAGAGCCTAAAATGATTGCAGTTAAGGGCTATTTTGATAGGTGGCATTCCTGACTGGGAAATGTTAAGTCCAATAGGTATGGTGAAGGTTGGAGGAAATTCAACCAATTCCACAGGGCTTGATAGGGACTCGTTCTGTTTAAGGCTGCAGTTCACTTCTCATGAGATAGGGGGCAATATTCTTGGATCACTATCCCTTAAGATTTTCGGGAATAAATGACAAGCCTTGCTTGGCTGAAAGACCTAAGATATGCCTATGCACTACAACCCTCCAACAGGAACCTGTTGTGCTATCAGTTAACCAGCAGTTTATAATTTCAAGTTTAAGGTGCTTTCATTCATTTTTTCGGGAAAGTCTTCCTTTGCACTTTTGTATTTATTATTCATTGTTTGTCATGCTGTTCTCATTCACACAAATTAAAGTAGAAAAAACAACTGTTGGTATGATAACATATTGTATCTGCACTATAACTACAGTAATTCCATCTTTCATATTTAAGGATTGATAAATGCTTCAATACAACAACATTTATGTGGCTTCACAATGCTTTCTACTGGTCATAAACTGCTATAGTGTTTGCTGGGGGAAATGGTGATTGTTTGGTTGCTCTAAAATGTAAACTTCAATGTTACCCTGTCTTTATCTGAAAATCCCTATCGACATAAAAAAACGACCACAGAAATTCATTAGTAATTTCTGCAGTTGTAATACCAACCGAAAACAGCTGGTGGCGCTTTTGTACTACATGAAGGTTAGTGTAGAAAGAAGAGAGGTACAAATGTGCATGTAAGTTTAAGCTGTCAATCTTGTGTGAAGCAAGGGCTGGACCTTAAAGACATTAAAGAACATCTGTTAACAAGACAATCAGTGTGCAAGTCACCCTTGCAAAGTCTAATATCATGATTATTGATGTGATGATTCATGTAGCCATTGCAAATTACTATTTACATTACATATAACTCTGATACTCCATCCAAACCATCCCATACATTAAAAATATGAATAAGAGAGGAATTAGGGCATTTAACAGAAATCAGGACAGGTCAGATGGTTCATGAAATGTGTTGCATTGATCCCCTGTTATTGAAATTTTGACAAAAATCCTGGCAGACCCTTTGGCTGCAGTTTGCCTAAGACTAGCCTGTGGTATCAACAGTTTGCATGATCACCTTGGCATGATCGACTTGCTTCACTGGCCTTTGATGCCAGTCATGCCGGGCATGATGAAATCTTTTAATCAATAACATTTGATAAAGTTCTGCTAGACAGTTTAGATGCCCAGGATAAGGTAATACCTAGATACAATCAACGTAATACCTAGATACAATTATAATGTATTAAATGGCTGAAGTCGTAAAAACCATGCTTCAAGACAGTAAATGGGTTGTTAAATTTGATCCACCAGCCAAAATATATTTCTTTATTCAGAAAACATAAAGAAAAATTAGAGTTAAACCTTCCAGCCACCTCATCCCCACCACATCGGTCTAACATGTATACATACATGAAGTTGTACATACA
>NC_049983.1:19468998-19472998 GCF_000003815.2 Branchiostoma floridae | reverse complement strand
TCCTCATATGCTACTGCAAAATGTCACATAAACATAAACATGTGCCATTTGGGTAACATACTTTTATTAGGCAAATCATCACGTGCTCTCAGATCTGTCTTGAATATAACCTGATAATGTTTTACAATAAGGTGGCAGTCTAATTTCCTGAAAACGTAATACAGGAAGTGCTTGTGGTAAAAATCAATGGTTATCAAGTTCACAGATGAGCCATTTATAAGCATAATCTATATCCTACATTGATTCCAGATATAAGAAAGTCCATCTCTCAATGAAGCAAAATAGCCACACTTTGCACATCTGCAATCAATCAGTACAGGGACCTATGAAGTAAAGATGCTGTAGATTACAGCAGCTGCTTTAGATGTTGAGAAGTTCTGAAGCATTCTTCAGTGCTGTGTTGTAAGTTACAAGAAACTTTTGGATTGAAAGTAGCACATATCATACATTGATTTTTCAAAATACATACTGTATTTAAATTTCTATTGGAAAACACATTGGTTCTCCTAAATCAATGTAATGTTCCATTGTCTATTGGGGCTCATGAAACTAAATGACCAAGTTAATTATGAAATGTATAAATATTATTCATAACAATATGCCACAGGCAAAATTCCAACAAAAGCGGTTTGTGAATTGTGATCAGAAATCACACTACAACTCTCAGTTAAGCATCAGTGAGATTCTAGTTAATATCAAATTTTGAATGTCTAACCTTGTTTAATTCTTGGAACTTTTTGAGCAAGGCAGCCTCCCTTTTGAAAAGAAATGACAAGAGGAACATCTCCTGCGTTCAAGCATGGCTAACAGTATTATTGGCGTCATCAGAGTTCACTGCAGCAAGTAATCCATCAATTTTGAGGACGCCTTGGGGGTTTATGAATATGTATGCCACTTCTCAAAACCATTACAAGTAAGGAGACCTTAATCACCTCGCATGTCCCTGAGAGCCCCCATTCTTCCTCCCTTTGTGTCAAACTGTGCTCCAAACAAACGTCCACATCAAGATCTCGTTATAAAGTTTGACAGTAATGTCAATAACAATTCCACCACCTGCGCAACAATTTTCAGTGGAAGAAAGATTAATGATCTTTGGAAGCAAGGGCGTGGCACGCAGACTTGACCTCCATCGATTTTTCATATTTTGCCAATTTTTCAGGAAGTCAGGGGAAATTGTGGCATTAGTGGGAGAGAAAGGGCCCACGCAGACTTATATTATAGAGGCTCCAAGGAAAATAAAAGATAAAAAAGAAAAGGATAAAAAAGGAGGATACTTAGAGCAGATTCATCTGACAAGTAAAAAGATAAAAGAAGAATTCTGAAGAATTCAGACAGAACAATGCCAAAATTCTGTATCTGAACAATCATTATACTATACATGTCTGTATGATTAAATCAAACTGCAGATAATACAAAATCCCACCTAAGCACTTTCCTTCTGTGCTTTACTGCTATTGATCTTCTTATCACAAGATAATGTTTCAGAATAATTGCTACTAAAACTTATCCCAACTTAAGTCAACTTGTTTTATGGAGTAGCAGCAAAGACCTTAATTCCATCCCAGTTGATAGACGTAATAAAATAGCAAAGATAAAAAACAATACCACAAGAATGACACTTGATATATATATAATAGAAATGTCACAAGGTTATCTTATCATATTTTGTAGCTGCATTTTCTTGAGCCTCTGGTTACCATTAATCTTAAGCTCTAATCTTCAAAACAAAAAAACATTATAACCAAATTGACGAGACCAAGTTTTCTATTCTCATTTAGCTCCATATTACAGGGAAGTATTGACCTTTGTCTTGACCTCATGACTTCTCTGATGACTGACCATGGAGATCCTGGGGCTATAATTTGCATTTGAAGCATTCCTCAAGCTTGCTGATATGAAAAGACAATGTTGATTTGTATTTTGCTGGTATTCATATTCCGGTACTTAGGTAAGCCAATTTGGTATTTAAAGACACAATTATTAATTGTGTCAAAACTAAATTTACCTTTCATATTTCCCCCCCAACACTTTAACAGAATTCAACAGGAGAGCCTAAGATGATAATCAGATGACTTACAACATGCCTTACGTTGTTTTAGCTTAAATACCTTCTGGACAATTGTGAACAACATTAGCCATCTTCCACAGAGTACAAATCAACAGGATTATGACTGATGGATCACAATACTACATAAACTTAAGTCTTTCTGTACCACTGCAATCAAGCAGCATGTGGGACAATAGTGTTGGTACAAATACAATATCAATACCCGTCTAGGTGTGCTGAATTGTAGCCTCATGATGACTACGCCCCCATCCCTGCAGAGAGACGGATGGTAACTACCACAACCGATCCTTAAGGCTGTCATTTTATGGACTTATGACGTCAGAGACTGAACTAGAATAAGCCAAATGTGATCTGTTTCCAGGAAAAGCGGATCATGAGTACCTTGCGTGGCTCAAGGACATACAGAACAAGAAGTCTTAGGCATCCGTCATGCAGCCTGGGGTCTTTTTATTTCTTGATGATCATTGTTCAAGACCAACAGCTGTAGTTGCAATTCATTGTAATTCAATGATTTTCAGTAAGCTCTGACAACTTGGGGTTTTAAGTTTTCAAGGCTGTGAAACTTTCTAATTGCTTTGAGGGTGTCCTTGACTTTGTGTAATCAATTTTCAAAGTCAGGTACTTTGTTACACGTACAGAGTTAGGCTCAAGAATTTAGCATACTGTAGCTGAAAAATGTAAAAAAAAAAAGGTGTGCAACAATGTATACACAAGTATATTGAAACTAAGAAGATATTCTGAGTCTAAAGTGTATACTTTTACATGTATCAGAAGGTAAAGTGGTTCTGGTGCAGCTCTGGTAGGCATACAACTTAGAAATGGTTGCTTTATCCAAGCAAAAGTTTTCATTATCAAGTATAACTATCATACCTATATATATGTATGTATGCTTTGAAACCATGATATCACTGTGGAATATACATCACGACTTTGCAACCACAGTTATACTGTAAAGGCCATATGTAAAACAAACGTGACTTGTGATTCTGTGGTCCTGGCCTTAATCTATCACTACAATAGACGTGGACACCTGACCTATCTACTGCACAAAGAACAGGCCACGCTTGACCTCAGGCGGGCCCCCTGTTCAATCTCTCTTCCAAGTGCAATCATGTTCACAAACCCGCTGACAAGGACAAATTGTATCCCTTCCACGTAGAGGCCCAGCTGTCTACTGCTGTTACATCAAGCTATAGAAAAAACAAGTTTGGTATCATCATCTTAGAAATTAAATCACATTGTGATTCTTGTTGTCAAAGGAATTAAAGTTAAGGTAGTCATTGTTTCACAATTTGTTTGAATTCAAAAAGTCTTGTTCAATTGCAAGAATATACTAACTAGATAATACTAAAAGACAAAGCATTTGATATTGACTGTGTACAGAAATCCTTAGTAGGCATTGACACACTAATAAAGTAGTCCACATCAACTTTGTTGCAAAGATTGAAACATCTATTTTCCAAGCATGTTGTAAGACTTATTAAAAAAAAATATCAGTTAGGCAGCTCCTGGTACAGGTATATAAGGGGACCATGATATGAGGAATAGCACGACGTGAGGTTTCTCTTCACACGAGGGTCAACACGAAACGTGCCATTGCTCGCGTTCCGCTATCTTTGCACGCTCGCCCCAGGTAAAGGCCCATTACGTGCGCTTCTTCAATTTTAGCGGTGTCCGCACGTAGCCGTGGCCGGGCATTCACGGCTATATTTTCTCGCCCCGGATGAAGACAATCCAGCCCCATTACGTGCGTTTCTTCAATTTTAGTCGTGTCTGCACGGAGTTCTGGCCGGGGTAACACGGCTAATATGGCTTTATTTCCGCCCCGGCAGACTCGGCACTCAATGCGGACCCATTACGTGCGTTTTTTTTTTTTTTTAATTTTAGCGGTGTCTGCACGTAGCCATGCCAGGCAACACGGCTACTAGTATA
>NC_049983.1:19434856-19465742 GCF_000003815.2 Branchiostoma floridae | reverse complement strand
GACCCATTACGTGCGCTTCTTCAATTTTAGCGGTGTCTGCACGGAGGCAGGCCCGGCAACACGGCTATTTTCCCGCCCCGCCAGACTCGGCTCTCAAACCAGGCCCTGGGATGATCACGTGCGCTTCTTCAATTTTACCAGTGTCTGCACGGAGCCGGGCCCGGGGAGCCGGCCCGGGCAACACGGCTATATTTTCCCGCCCGTGTGTTTCTTCAATTTTACCAGTGTCTGCACGGAGCCGGGCCCGGGGAACGGGCAACACAGCTATATTTTCCCGCCCGTGTGCTTCTTCAATTTTACCAGTGTCTGCACGGAGCCGGAGCCGGGCCCGGGGAGCCGGGACCGGGCAACACTGCTATGTTTCCCCGCCCGTGTGCTTCTTCAATTTTACGGTGTCTGCACGGAGCTGGGCCCGGGAAGCCGGGCCCGGGATTGACATTGTAGTCAAAGATTTTGTAGCATGTAATCTTGTTTAATACGGCTTGTAAGGACCCTCACTCTCCGTAGTGCCCAATGTGTTTTACTTCTGTAAACAAAGTTGACGCTGTGTAAATAATGAAATTTGTTACAAATAGATAGCTTTGATATTAATTGTGTAAATTTTTCAACTCCTAAGTAACGAGCCTGAAGTAACTACAGCTCAGTCACGCTTTTGTGGCAATATATATATCAGTGTTAGTTTATCCAGATAGATTTCTGTTGCCGGCTCCCCTCAGATTGTACCTGATCTGTGAAGTTTGATAAATAAATGAATAAAAAATTTAAAGTACACATTATTTTTTGACATCACACGAAGTCGTTTCTCCCCAGACACTATGACGCCATCGCCTTGTCAAAATTGATTGATCATCTCTTTTTGTCACGAGCCCGAGGCATGATCAAAGGCTGCCGCGGGCTGCGCGGGAAAACTTGAATGCAGCAAACTTGTTCAACTAGAAATTCTCACGCTTACGGTGCACGAAATCAAAATATGTGGGGCTTATATCTGATCTCACTCAACAATCGGAGACGAATTCAGCGCTCAACGCACATGTTACAAGCTAATTCTTTCTGGATACAGCGTTTTTGGTCCGGCGATTGAAATGGGCTACGAATTCGAAGGTTTGTTAAAAGAAGGAAAACGTGGGGAAGTGTGGTTTGTTAACTAGAAAAAAAACGTAGGGAAGTGTGGTCTGATCGGACGGCTAAATTCCGCTGACAATCATTCTTCCCCGGGGCAAAATGGCTATCGTACTGGGCTATCACACAATTATCATAGCTACTTGAATTGCCAAACTCTTAACTCGAATCCGACGCCATTTCCCGTAATAATTTGTTTGTACTCTTGGGTGGCGGCGAAACATTGCAGTTTGTCCTCTCCGTTTGGACTTGACTTGAAACTGACTCTACTCAAGCTTCTGCATACCAAATGGCTGCAAGGCGTATTTGACCAAGTGAACAAGTATCCAAGCCATGGCGGAGAACATAGGCACGTCGGTAAATGTTATCATTGCGTGAAGCTATAAACAAAGATCGCCGCCATTTTGTTTTATGTAGAATTATCGCAGTTTGCACATTTTCTTTCCGTTAATTCAAGTGCCATGGCCAGTAGCTTACCGGTACTCGATTTTAGTGGTACATTGACAGTAGTCAAAGATTTTGTAGCATCTAATCGTGTGTAAAACGTCTTATATCATAAAGGAAAATTCTACCGGACTCGTAGTGCCCAGTGTGGTTCACTTCTGTAAACAAAGGTGACGCCATGTAAATAATGAATTTGATTACAAATGGCTTTGATATGTGCGATTGTTACAACTCCTAGGTAATTACAGCTTAGTACGTGTACTGCGTATATTATGGTTCATTCAACACATTTCGATCTCAAATAAAATCTTCATTCACAGATCTTCATTAAAAAAACGCCGCCATTTCTGCTGACTGCAAGTGTACTGTGCTGTCGCAGTTTTCCCCGAGTTTACCTGAATTGTTCTGCCAGACTTGAGCGTACCGTACCGACTATTACAGTACTATTATTTTACTATACAGTGTTTTCGATATCGTAAATCCTTTTAATTGAGGCGCACGTGTGTTAAAATGTAGACCCTAAGTATGAAATTGTAAACATGATTACGATCGTAAAGCTGTTATTAATTAGTCCAATAATAAAAATGAAGTACATGTTTGTATTATTGGGCAAGCGACATTTATCGTGTAGTACGGAGATGTCTTGTTTACAATCGGTAATCCTGGAGTATTTTGTGACGCTTCTTCTCGGTTAACCTGGAATCCAGTCTACTACTGGCTCGGCCTACCGTAGTTAGTTTAGGCTCTCTACGGGGCCAGTGTAGCTCTCAGCCGCCGGGGTAATCATTCACACCCGGTAGGATTTTCACGCGGTTAGACTTGGCCCAGTGGGAGTTAATTGCCGGCCAGCAGTTGTGGCACATTTAACTCCCATTGGGCAAAATCCTACCGGGGAAAATGCTACCGGGTGTGAATGATTACACTGGCGGCTTAGAGCTGCACTGACCCCGTAGAGAGTCTACACTAACTACGGTAGGCCGTGCCACAACTTGACTGGATTCCATGTTACTTCTCGGTGTACGTCGCCGGCAAATGGCGTGCTTGGTGTGCTCACGAGATATCATGATTTTCTTCGTCAATGTTCAGTGACAAGCTTCGTATTTGCTTACAAGGAGGAAAGACGACTCAAAGTCGGAAAGAGTAATGAAACACAATTTCTGATAAAGCATCTCATAATTGACTTTATCCCGTTAAACTCAGTAGATAAACTGTTGTTTGCGAAACTTGACAAGGAAAGTCACGTTTTGTGGCTATATATGTCAGTGTTAGTTTATCCAGATATTTTCAAACTACAAATAATTTTTCCACAACATGCGAGAATGGTCCTTCCCAGACACCATGGCGCCACCGCTTTGTCGCGAGCTCGAGGCGGCATGACCAAAGGCGGCCGCGGGCTGTGCGGGAAACTTGAATGTAGCAGACTTCTCACGGTTACGGTGCACGAAATAACACTAACAGGATATGTGGGGCTTGTATCTAATCTCATTTAGCAATCGCAGACGAATTCAGCGATAAACACATGTTACAAGGTAATTCTTAGTGGATATAACGTTTTTGGTTCGGCGATTGAAATGGACTACGAAGTTTTATTAAAACAATGGTTAAAAGAAGGAAAAGTCTGGGAAGTGTGGTTTGATCAAACGGCTAGATTCCTCTGACAAATTAAATCTACGCTCAGCTATATAACATTATAGTGTTATTTCATTTCAACCTACATGTAAAACCCTACCGTTTTTTAAGATGTTGTCAACTACCTTTGAGATGGATAATGAGTTTCTGTTTGTTTTCTCTCCAATACGCAGGTACAATATATCGAAGCTCAGTGGTTTGAAGTGTCGGAGCAGGAGGTTAATTACAAGTATAGCCTCCTTGGTCGAAGGAAGAACAGTCTGCCAGCAGTTGTGTTGTTCTGAAGTGTGTGCATGTATCTGTGTGTGTCGTTCAGTTCTATATATACGTGTGTGTGTGTGTGTCGTTCAGTTCTGTTGACGATATTTTGTTAATCCTAACAGTAACACTACGTTCGTTTATCCTAACCTTCTGGTTTCAACTAAGTAAGACGCA
The DNA here is from genome assembly GCF_000003815.2 of Branchiostoma floridae. NCBI lineage: Eukaryota > Metazoa > Chordata > Leptocardii > Amphioxiformes > Branchiostomatidae > Branchiostoma > Branchiostoma floridae. Next base: position 19,462,115 of record NC_049983.1, on the reverse strand, counting down.
TTTTGTATATAGAGTAGTTTATACAATAAATTATATACAGTAACAATATTGAATAGACTTTTATAGTATATAGGTTGTAATATCGCTCCTTCACAAGAACAAGAACACCAATGCCTGAAGCTTGTGTATAATAATATTGCCAAATACTTCCAAATAAATTCAAATACTGCTATTCGAAATAAGTTTTTTTTACTAGAAATGTCAAATCCCAATACCACTGTCCCTGTAAAATTAGCCCTTTATACAACAAAACAACATCTGGTGTTCGGATTGACGAACTAATGTCTATCAGCAAATCAATCTCGCTAACTGGTGACAACGTGGATGGTGTTTTTTTATGGCAAACTCATGTTGGTTTCCTGTATTTTGCAACGAAACAGACAAAAGCCAAAGATTGTAATACACATCTGTGTCTAGAATGTCACGTCCAGGACTCTGGTGCACACTCTATTGTTCACAACTCGCTGTGACTTGAATGTCCAAAATGTCCTGCAACACATCAGCGCTAACGTTTGTTAAAGCCGACAGTACAGTCTGACCGTCGAGTCGTGAAAGACACTACACTATAGACGTCTTCATTCATTCATCATTATCACCTATCAACTTACCTTTTGTTATATGTAAGTAGGTCGGTGTGAACTGTCGGAGCAAGGAGGTTAAAAAAACAACCTCCTTGGTCGGAGGAAGAGTTTCTCACGCCCTTTTACTTGTATGTTGATCTCTTTCAACTTCTTGTTCTGACGAAAAAATTCTGTTCTGGTTTGCATGAAGATTGAAACTTACCTTCTATTAACTGTGTTCAGAACAACGGTTTTACCAAGGAGCTTGGTTTTACTAACACAAGTTGCGTCTTGACTTACCCTACAATAAATGACATTTGAGGAACAAGAAGAAAAACGAAAAGTCTTTTCTTGCAAATTAATGGTTGATTCTTTCCGTTTTCCACCTTCGAATAAGGAGATTCAAACTGTTTTTCTTTAAAATTTGGACCTTGTTACCCCTTCATTTAATTTGGTGGTAGGAACTTTATAATAATTCCTTTCACATTGTTTTCCTTACTAACGATTACATTGGATCCATTCCAAAATATACGAAGTACGGAATAAACAAGATAAGGTAAATTACTAGTATAAAGATAAGCGCCCAAAGAAAAAACAACCATCCATGAAAGCTGCTTGTCAGTATAACAATAGAACAGCTTTACTTGGAAACAACAGCTTGAAACAAAAACAATGGTTTTCATTTCTTGTTTATTAAAAGTTATTTGTGTTGGCGCTGGCTCTTTGCGTAAATTAACATTACTTCTAGTACGTATTACATGTACATGTATTTCTGACACGTCTAAAAACTGTTCTAGGCTGTTTTTTGTATTAACAACACCTGTGCATATACTAGTACATGTACAGTACGTCACGACATACTAGTGTCGTTACTTTTGAAGCATCAAAGGTAAGTGTATACCATGGTCATAATTCGTCAGCAACTACTTCCAGCCGGGCCGCTATTTCAAACGTCGGAAACACGGTACGTTGATAATTTAATATATAGAAATTTACAAGTAAACTGATACATTTGAAATGAGACATATTGGAAAGCAAATGGATTATGAATGTAAAGTCCTTTCCAAATTCTCTGATCGTGTCTCCACCGACAGGAGCAAGTTGGAAATAGAACACATCGTACTTCATTCAAATCAGCCAGATAGACATTGATTTGCATGCCATGGAGAACGTTGCCGATGCAAATACTTAATACATTATACAATGGTGTTCATTACTCGTCGGCAACACGGTACGTTGATGATTTAATAGAAATTCATAAGTAAATTGATACAAATTTGAAAATTGAGACATGTTTGAAAACAAATGGATCATGAATGTTTTAAGTCCTTTCCGAATTCTCCGATCGTGTCTCCCCCGACATGAACATGTTGGAGATAGAACGCATCGTACGGAGTTCATTCAAAAGACATGCGTATATTCAAGACATTATAGAATGATTTCCATCACTCTGTATTATAAGCTGCTAACAACACCAATAATCAACCAAGGATAAAGAAAATGTTTCGTGCAGGATGTGTCACTCAAATTGATCGACGCGGTGAAATTGTCTCCACCCATCCAAACTACACATTCGGTAGGTTCTCTTTTTGCCATAACACGACCGGCATCTGAACAATGAAGTCGAGTATTCGTACATAAGATGTAACGTTATATAAGATTATAGATAGATATAAAATGAAACATCTCTACCAAATAGACGGGAAGGTAATAATTGTATCAAACCAACCGTAAATAAACTCTGAAATGGAGTATTATACAATGTTAAAAAAAAGTGACTCGTCCCAGGGAGTCTCGCGGATTGAAGTGGTAGATCGGAAAAATCCCCAAAGAATTCGTCAAGGGCAGGCTCTTATGTGAAGTGACACAACGGCCAGATGGAGAGAACTACATGATACGTATCTTTTTGTTACGATCGCTTGGCTAGAGCCTATATTAAGAAGCTATTAAAATTCCATCTGAATTTCCCGACACCTTCCGCTAAGATTTTGTATAAATAGAATTAAGTAATGCTTATTCCTATATTCGGGAGTTTTCTTGGCTGGATGTGAAATGAAAACTGTAGCTATGTTGTATTTCCCTTGCCAACATTTACCTCCGACGTTGCAGCCAACAGATGGTTATAATCTGTCGTTTTTCCCAAGAAATGTAACCTTATTACTAATATTAGTGTTATCGACATAAGTTACAACTTACCACATTGTTACACTGTATCTATTGACTTGGTTTCTCAGATTATCTACAGAAAATGTAACACGATCTTACCTTTTTATGTCTCCATTGAGTCCATTCTATATTTTGGAAATAGTCTCCAATCAGGTCGCATAAACACTCCTAGGCCGGTTCCACTCCTCTGCCAGCTTTTGATACTATCTTATGCTACCGTAGGATCTCCTTGGACATTATCTTGGAAAATCGAACTACCGAAATGCTGCGTACGTTCGATCGATAAGTCAACAATCTTCCAAGTTTCCACCTTAAAAATGAAGTAAACACAAAGTAGCATGGCGAAGAATCCATTATTCATTTCAACCATATTTTTTTATTTGCAAAATATAAATATCACACTAACTTTTGTGTGGACTGAAAGCAATGAAATCATTTCTTTTAGCAGGGATTAGGATGAAATCTGTCCATCAATTTTGCCACAATGCGATACCAAGGTGATTAAACAAGAAATCTTTTAAGAAAAGCTGTGCATTGCCGCGTATTTTATGACTGAACTGCTGAGAGCGACACCTACAACTTCAGTAGGAAATGCAGCAAAAGGGGATATTGGAAATTTACCTCATTATCATAATTTATGTCACATGAATTATTGGCACATTAAACAGGTTTTGTAAAACTTTTTGACCCACAATGAATATGCATTATTTTTCATTACAAAATAAGTTCCTTCTGATGCAATTTGTGATATATCTTTATATAAACATGGTGAGTTAAAGCGTAGATTTATTACGCTGGACCACATACAGTAACATGCGTCTAGAAGAGAGTTTAAATACTCGCCTGGAATGTACCATTGTCTAACTAAGCAATGAAACTCGGCAAGGAAAGAAGGGCCTTTGGAAGGGGCTTTGGAAGGGCTGGGTTAAAAGGTCCGTCCATGGAACCATGGAAGAAAGCTGGCATAAGGCATTGCCGCTGGCGCGGCAATGCAAAAAGAACCTTAGCGATACCAAGGGCGATACTAATAGATTCATTATTACATGTATTATAGTATACCTGACACCCCTCAAAATAAATAGTATCGCCCAGACCGAGATGCTTTGCGCTGGTTGGTTGCCTAGGTAACACGTGGGTAAGCAGCGCGCATGCGTGCATATTTTGTTTAGCCGCGTCATTCGAACAACAATCGTGTTTACAGTCGGGCCGTTTCTTTCAGCTCTTTATTTACAACCTGCGTCACTACTTGTTTGGATTCAGCGAGTCAGCCTTTGGGAAGCTGTGGTTTAGTCACACATAGTACAAGGTATGAATTCTGTTTTGTAATGTTTATCATTTATTTTCAGCTACGTACGCCGTAAATAGATTGGTTAGATATAGTAGAAAATGTTACGGTGTCGGCGGAGCATTTCCTCGTATCGCTTGTAAGTTTACTACTCGCTCCTCCAAAGTACCAAACTAAATCATCAGTTTTCGTTGTAAGTTCTTTGTAAATAAGTAATCATCTACTACTAGCTTTGTATCGCTGCGTCAAAAATGTTTGTTTACACAAAATATGTTGTTTACGCTGTGCAAATGCTGGGCTCTGTAATGAGGTAACGCACGTCGTGCGACTTTCGGTTAAAATGAGGAATTGTACGCCCGACCTCGCAAAGCATTGTGCGTTGCAAAATAGCGGCTATGATGTTCCTATCTACCACTGTAGACTCCTGTTTTTTTAAAGGAAATTTACGCATTTCAAGTCCGACGTTTGCGACACGTTACTCATCGTATCAATGCGCTCCGTTTTACGCCACCGCTTTCCGCTTCTTGTGTACATGGATTACGTGCCAATTCGGGTTGCTTTGAGGTCATGCACGTGTCTGTTGACTACGTACGCGGCACGCGCAATGTCCGCCGCTATGCCCGTCGCTTTTGCGCCCACGAAAACGCGTGTCCGTTCTGTGCACAAGCGTGCGAAGTCAGCACGGGGCGAGGTAATGCACGCGTTCGGAGTTTGCGTGAAGTTGCTCAAAACTCGTCAATCGGCACGAAACGTGCTATTCTTCAAGCGACGCTATCTTTACACGCGTGCGGTTACAGTCACGCGACAGTAACTCCGCACCCGTGCAAAGATAGCGGCGTTTGAGAAATGGCACGTTTCGTGTGGAATGACGTGTTTTGAGGAACTTCACGTCGTGTTGTTCCTCGTTTCAGGTACCCAAAACATAGCTCCCTGGTAGGTACACTAGCTTACAAAGTTCCTAATGGAGTTTAAAGAAGCATGGTTGTTTTCGTTATCTCCTCTAATACAAAATTGGTTTTGGTAGTAGATTGTTTTGTAACTGTCCTGCTTGCACAATACCTTTCTGGTGGGAATATCAACAATAATATGAATGACAATGCTTAAGTTTCAACAAGCCCAGGTGATCCGGACTAGTCAACTTGCAGACATGCTTTTCTCAGGACACATTATGTCCACGAATATTGATTTCTTCACCTCTGCCTCAAAGGGAGACCATGAATCGTGGGTTTCTTGGCTGATGTCCCAGTAATGGCACCAGGAGACAAGGTTTAAAACTTAGTCATTGATCATTCAAGACTTGGAAACAGATTGGAAATGTGAAATTGGAATTTAAGTCCAATATCCAAATAGCAATAAATCTTAGAGACCCGCAAACGTTGGTGTGCATTTTTTGGATTACAAAACCTACCCGAGTACAAGTGTACCAAACAGCATCATAATCTCAGAATGGGAAATACATCAAACCCATGCCCATACACAAACATACATTGTGTACACACAGCCACTGAAAAACAATAGCTCCCTCATGCATGAAATATTCATACAGCAGTTATAGTAACAGTTATAGAAGGAGCAACTGTCTTTCAGATGACATCTAGAAGTTTACATTTGTTCCATTGACATCTGAAATTTAGGAAGGTACATGTGTCAATTAGGCAACAAGGCATGCATGTAAGTGTCAAAGTTGGAACAATCTTTCCCCTCTTAACTTTACTTTTCGGTTTAATAAAGCCCCTTTTCTTGCTATATCAACTATTCTTCTGACTGCCATGCCATGACAGTTTTAAACTCAACAAACTTTTAAGCTCTAGTTTTACTTGACAAAAAAGGTACAGTGGGTCAATGATAGCAGAAGATACAAATGGAATGTATTATCAACTCCCCTGTCTCCACCCCACTGATACATTGAAGATAAAGGTTTGTAGCTAATCTCTCCTTGACAGAAAATCAGTTTGAATCCAAAGAAAGAGGGCAGGCCTACTGACAAAAACGTGTCAGTCAAAGTTTCAAAACTTCACGAGTACAACAAATTAAACATCAACTGTTCCATATAATCCTTTTTCAGGCTCTTTTGATTTAATAAATGTTAGTTGATTGTGTTTGCCCTCAAGGTTATCATACAGTGTCGAATATTGTTGGCATTTTTCCCAGACAAGCTGAAATTAGTATTCACCAAAGCAATAAAACATAAAAGACACCCCGCTGAGATGTCTTGTGATGTGTTGGAGTGCCGAAAGGTCAGGTAAAAATGTCTCCCACCCCCGTGCCCTTTCGTTTCAATTATCTGCACACTGGCTGGCTGTAAGGTTGGATATTTCACACCCACTTCCTGTCATTTCAGAGTAGTTTCTGACGCCTGAGTAAAGGGTGAATCAATCCTTGTTGAACTCAGAGAGCCGCAGAACACTGGCAGACAAACTCAGAGGAGGCTTTGATGCAAGAATTACAGGAAGATGAAGTGCACACCAGTAAAAGGCAGTCGGAAGCTCAAGAAAAGGAACTGTGTCCATTGATTCTTACATGCCGTTCTCAACCCACTAGGAAGTATGGATACTATCTTTAGGTCTGAAATGTCTAAATGTACCCTTTAAATAGCCTTTATAATAGCCTCCGGCTACTTGGGTAATTTCTTTCTATACAGCCAAATAAATCAAATCAAATCAAAATAGCTATGAACCTTATGTTACAATTCTAAAAACCCTATTACCATACACAGAGTAAAGCTTACCAACAAGCTTTCCATTAGTCCTCTGATCCTTATCAAGTTGAAATGACCCAAAGCCTAAGTCACACATCCAGACTGAAAGTGTGACGTTTTCAAAATTGTAACATAATGTTGACTAACACCACAGATGAACTTACATTCAAGCTATGAACCTGCATGAAGGGAAAGAAGGCTGTCTTTTCTACACCATCATGCCTGCTACCCTTCTAACGCAAAAACTTTTTTGCATTAGCTCACTGGGTTGTCCTTGGCTCTTAATTATCTCCCTTCAATTGTACATCCTCAGTTTTGAGAACATCTTTGAAACCATGTGAGAAGATAGAGCGTGGAATGTCCCTTAGGAAAAAGAGAATGAGATACTGAGAACATCAGATTTGACGCAAATAGGGCTGGAGGGTTCGTGGGATCAGAACCATCAAATTGCCTTCAAGTGAAGCCCAAGTAAAAAGGAAAAATTTGACATCAGAAGTTTGGAGTTGTAGAAACCTACATTCCACACACAGACTGAAAGTTGGGATGCCGGCTAGGATAATGGTTGGTAGGTTTGGGAAGGACATTCATTTTGAAGAAATCAAATTAAAGTTTTCTGAAAATAGAAGTTCTGATAAAGTAAAGGGGAAATGTTCACTACTAGTACATTGTACATGAAAACTTATCTGAGGGTTAATGTTAGTCACACCACAGCCAAATTGAAGATTAGATGCCTTCAAATTTTAAAGAAAAAAAGATCTCAGATAAGCTAACAGAAGAAAACTTTTAACAAGAATTGATGACGCACTACCAAAGTCCAAAACAGAATACCAAGTGATGCAGCTTTAGGAGATTCCCAACACTTGTTTATAGAATCTGATGCTCTTTGACTAATCTTACTAGATTCAAGCACCTTCTACATCATTCTAAGCCATTACCTCATTACAGAATGAACAACATCAAATAGCACACATCACAGCAGTTCATTCAGCACCAAGGCCATTGCCACTGATAAAACCACTCCTGTGCTGCCTGTATCTGACCCAGGGCACATAACACTCCCACATTTACTGGACTTATTGGCTTCAAACATATCACCAACAGTAAAACTAGCCATGCTCTTTGTCTACTGAGTTAAAGATAGTGACAGTAAGCCAAACAGATTTGCCCTGGTTCTTCATCAGACACAGATAAGTCCCATAGACTACCCCCAAATCCATACCAGCTTGGATTTAATACCATGACAAGTGGACCATTCCCTAAAATCATGCACATCTTTCACCGTTGAGGATAATTTGCAATCATCATCAGGCAATGAGCATTCCCCCGGGGAATCTGAGTCCATTATTGTGTCCGACTTGACGTGATTACATAACGGTATCGTTCTCCCACCGATGGTAAGGTGTGCTGCGGTGACAGGATGATGGGTGGGGCAATCACTGGTAGAAACCCAGATAGCCACAGTTGTGGGGAGGGTTGATTGTTGGGTTAAGGTGTTGGTAGAAGATAGGCCCTCCAGTCGGCGATCATAGATGTATCTCCTGTCAGAACTGCGCTATTTCCTGCCTTTTATCGGCACAAGGGGTCAAGTGCCAGGCAGTTGAGGATATTTAATAGCTGACAGTGTCATTCAGAAAATTGACTAAGGAATCTGCAAACTTTGTGATGAATAGGAACCCAGAAAGAGCAAGGCTTTAGTAACCTGAAAAATAGTGCTGCTCTATTTCTATCAAACAATTCATTATCATTCTGGTTTGAATGATACCATTATTCACTTTCGGATAACAACCCATCTAACTATCAGCTTAATGTTCTTTATCACTTGTAAGCTTTAGCATGTGTAAGCTGGTACGATAATTTAGAGCACTGCATTGAGCACCTGTACCAACTGCAGTTCTTAACAAACCTGATAGGTGATGTCACAAATCATTAAATGATGTTCGTCTCTTCTTGTGGGGTGAGATGAAAGTATTCGCACACTAAGAGCGATCCAAAGTTTCAGAATAACATAATGATATTACAAACAAAGGTCCTTTTATTTGAAGGATATTTTTCTGATAAGTACTAAGTTATTGTTCCTTACACTACCTTCATCAGGAAAATTCTACTTCAATAAGACAAATTTCTTCATCATTTTTATGGTGTAAAAAAATTTTGAGTTGTGACAGGAATAAACCTATGCTTCCTGTTATACAATGTACACTGAACATGTACTCTATCTACTTCACTTGATCATGACCTTCTAGCAGTGAATCCTGGGGCTGAAGGTGAACTCCTTCTATCATCATGTTACACAACTGCTGCATCATGGAGCTACTGTCGTTGAGGAAGAAATGTCCCCTTTCAAAGGTGGCAGCCAATTCTTAACTGTCTTCTTCCTATTATACTTACATGTAGTATGCAACTTTAGAAACCTTTAGAAACGCATTGTAAACTGTCCACTCTTTTGTGGGTTGACCAACAATTGACTGACCAGATCAGATGGCAGTCATGACTCCATTTACCACCCATATTGAGAAAATTAAGCATCAATAAAACCTGAAGCGTTCCATCAGTGAGTCACTCCCCCGCGTGCTGACAGGGACCCACAGGAGTTCCCGTGACAAGGATTTAATACTGCCGCAACTAACCTTTAATTAATCACTTTCCCTCTTCAAATCACGCATGCATCAAAGTCTTAACCTGGGGTGCAGGGCCATCAGTCTAGTAAGGCATGGGGGAAATTTGCTCATCGTTCATGCCACCTGTAGCTTACTCCGGCTTCACCCAAGTGTTACCATGTGACAAGCTCACACTTCCCTTACATCAGCCTGCATGGAGTGTGACACCTCCCTTTTCTGAACCCAACTCTTGATCTAGTTTAAAAACACCTAACATAGTGGGGGCGTGTGAAAGTTTTGCTTGGACAGCCTCAGTTCACTTTCTTAACTTCTCTGTACATACATATAAAGGGTGTCAGACCATTCCTATAAGAAAACTTATAGTTTCTTAAACTCCTACATGTACACACAATCCTACACCATATTCCTGACCATCTTAGTTAATTTCTGTCAGTTATTCTAGAATGATGTCATTTCTTTCCATGAACAACTTGGAGTCATCCATTGCACATTATAGGCAAGTTTTGGAGACTTTATAAAGGTTTATTCCCAAAATTGCAATCAGATGGATGAAAGAAAGATGTTTCTAAGTCTTATGCAGATAAAATTGAAAATGGTGATGTTATAAAGTCATCCTGATGATATACCAATGGAGGAGCCCCTTTAAAGTTATCACTGTTCAGTCAATGGTATGTTCATTTCTGTGCTTGGTCCAGGATATAGGAATTTTTTTACATGGACCTGATGTACATCAGCTAGATTCACAATTGGTATCTAAAACTGCTGAGTCAAGTCCAGTCTGAGTCAAGTCCAGCCAAATGACTGGTCCCTGAAAAGCCTCAAAGAAATCTCTCTAGTTGGCTTTGAAGAGATGCGTTGTTGAAGGGTAATTTTGGACATGCTTATCAAGGAACTGTCTGGCAATACAACCAGTACATCAAAACCACAGTTGCGAAATACCTGAGCCTAGACAGAAATATTGGCATTTTCCTTCTTCTGTCCCACTCCTGTAGTCTCTACTACTCTAGGGCAGACATCAAAGTTTGAACTGTCCATAGGGAAGCATGTTGAAATACACTAAAAGAAGGCTTCAAAAAGGCACTAACCTTAAAAGTTCATCTTAAAACCTTAAAAGTTTTTCTTAACTATGGAGAAAGTCACATGTATTTAGATTATAACCATTCACAGAAAACAGAAGGTTGTTTGGCTCAAACTCCAAGATAAGTTTGCTTTGTGAAAGAAGCCTCACCTTTGACCCATTTCCTCCTGATTGAACCTGCAGCACCCAACAACTCAAACCTGTTTTTTAACAACAAGTTAACTGATGCACTGAACAAATTTTGACCAAAATGGGAAAGCTTGCATGTTCCTTCTAACTAAAAAAATTTCCAGATTGGGCAAAAGTTTTCAAGAAAAAGAAGGATTACCAAGGATCTTAAGTGGTACCAAGATAGTGTCGTTATTTTGAGACCTCTACTACGCAACAAAACTCAACCCCTCAGTCCAATCAAATACAGTTATTTCAAATAGCCCTTAAATGCTGCCAACAACATTTCTCACCACAACAATTAAGGCCAATCAAGTCTATTGGAGAAAAATTGACAATATGGAGCTTTGATTTACTTTTTATTTCAGCTGCTTTCACCATCCATGACAAATTAGTGGCACCAATGTCATCCCGGTTTGGAGCCGAATTGATAAAACGCAGGGGCACAAGAGAAAAGACATAAACTGAATTCAGGATGGTAAACTTAATTTCAAATGTCAGATCGTATCAAAGGACTGGCTTTCAGTCATCCAAGCACTTAGAGAATATCACCCAGTGAAAACTTATCCTACTGATACACTGGGAAGATCAAACATTGTCTTTAATATCCCATAGAGTGCCCATAGTGTTTCCTATACATCTGAGATTACCTCTAAATGCACTCATCATGGGGATGTGGGACAGTCTACTTCCACTAAGTGCTTCTAGAGATGACTTACAAAGTGGACACTTTCTATTGGCACTGACTAGCTGTAATGGTCAGTGTGGTCCATTATTCAGTACTGCCCTGGTTTAAATAGCCTAAAATTCCCAGTGACATAATTAGGTCAACTGTGAGTTGGGTATATATGTATGTAGGACATTACAAACTCCCAGTACTGTAATCACTCCAGGAAATAAGGCCAGGTGAGTCATGAATAAAGGTCACTAAAAGTTGTTACCTTGGCCAAGAAGGTTATGATTTCAGCTTTGCTGTTGTGGAGCGACTGTGGATGTAAACAGTATAACTTGAAGAGCTGTGGATGGATGTTCATGATATTTAGTAGGTGGGCAGGTGTTGGTAAGATGTATGTTAAGTTCAAGAATGGCCATTTCGTTGCTTCCTACTGGGATTTTGAGTTTAAGTTCTATGTAAGTCATGCATCAAGGATAACACCATTTGGCAAAGGTATGAGGTTATGGAACTCTACTTTCAATTGCTTTCAGTGCTGTAATCCAGTTACTAGTAAATGCACTAAATCACTATCAAACAGGAATAAGGCTACTAACTTGGGAATGAGAGTACATTTACTTTACTTCTTTTATTCCCAGCCCTGTGATTTAGTCAACAATTGCTCGAGGAAATAAGGCTACTTAGTTCTTTGAATTGAGTAATGAGAGAATTTAAATTGTTTGGGTCATCTGCAGTAGATACATGATGATACTAATTTGTTGTAGAATATAACAAGTTTTATTGCAAATTTTTGCCCGTGGGCTAATTGCAGGTAACAAAAAAGATTCAGACAGTGTAAAATACAATATCACAAGTGTCTACTCTAGTCTAAAACTAGTAAAAGCTAACTCTAGATCCTGGGTTATTGGGTTCGACTCCTTTTTCGAAGACAGTGGAAGACGAAAGATCCCACCTTTTCTATTATGTGTGGGTTTTGTAATATATGTAACACTACTTCAGTTCGATAGGCTAGATTCTAAGTTAGAAGTAGAGGTCAGTTTAATACCTAATCAACTAATTTTACAACACCGTGACAAGGCTGTCCAGTGTAACTTGCTATTGGTTAAAATATTCTTGTTGTAATGTTGCAATTGTATGAAATAGTATGTATGCAGGCCACAGCAAAGAGCCTGACAGAACACAAGCTAAAGCCATTCAGAATTTTTAAAAAATGGAATCTGCCTACTAAAACTTGTTCTGAAAACTTTTTATCCACAATTTGCCCCTAAAGTTCTGGTCTGAACCACAAAGTGCGGGTCGATAGCCTGCCCGTAACTGTCTCCACTCCTTGATGCCTGCTAAACTTTACCGAGATATCCCCTAGCGATACAGAACTTCACACAATTGCTTTCATTCAAGGCAAAAGGCATGTTTACTACCCTCCACTTTAATCTGTGTGCCAATAGATTGCAATCTTGTGGGCAGTACTGAAGCATTAAGTTAAGATGACCGTCTTGCTGCCAGACCAATAAACAGGTGATGACAGGCACTGGAGCCTGCTATGTTTATAGTTATGGAGGTCCTGTGGTGATCTGGAACATATAAACAACTGATACAATTGCACTGTAATGTCAAGGAGAGCATATTAAGGCTTGGTGGGATATATCATATGCTTGCAAGTTGCAATACTGTTACTGTTAACACACATTTATAAGCTTTACAGCATATATAGGTTCTGCAGTGAACTATTTATTTTTGCAGTGTATACTGAATAGTGTCTATGCAGAGAAGAAAGACGTCTCTCTCCATTAAAATGGCATTGTATTAAGACATGTACATGAAATTAAAAACATAAATTCATTAAAAACAGAAGAGTGTTTGACTGGAAGGTATCGTGCACAACAGCACCTGTCACTGATTCAGCACCAAGGACAGTACATGTAACTAAAAACGGCAGAAAAGAGTGTTTTCATTTCTAGCCTTTAGAATGATTACAAAAATAATGGGGAAAAGCAAAATAATGTGACAAAAAAACTAATGAAGCCTATGTATACGGTTTCAGGAAATCCAAAAAGCAATAGATATTTGAATATCAGTCTACCATAATGATAATACTTCTTCTCTGGATTACATGCCAACTTTAACCAGTTGAAGGCTCTGGCACAGTGGGTGGGGGAGTGCAGAGGAGTGCTGTTGCATGGTATAGAGGTGGTGGTTGCTAACTACCTTTGCCAAGGTTATATTTTGGGTAGTGTTTTGTGGGTGCTTGTAGAGGGCCAGCATAACTCAAGAACACCTGGATGGATTGTATCGATATTCTGTATGTGGGTTGGTCTTGAGGAAACCTGAAAATGATTAGATTTTGGGCGCCCTAGCGGCCTGTTATGGCACTGCAGCGGAATTCCTGGTTTGATATCTCCAGCTCTGAACATGCTGTAGTCATGATTTTTGAGTGGTAGATAGCTCTTGTGGCCAAGAGTAAGAGGTGTAACTTTAAGCTCCCTAGCAGCTTGTATTGAATTGGCAGGGGCTGATTAAGTGTTAGACTTTGAAAAGGAATATCTCAAGAAGGGGCTGACTGATCATGATTTTTGGTATGTAGATAGCTTAAGTGATGCTTCATGTAGTTAAATATTAATTATGCAAATTGTGATCTAATTTTGTATCAAGTTACAAGTCTTGTTTTTGATTTGGCTTTTGAGCTCTCCAATGGGCAGCGGTGCCACTCTACAGCTGGTTGGTGGTGAGTACATAGTTCATCTAGTATATACAGTATATAAAGTATATATGTATAAATTGTATACAATTCAAAAGATCTTTTGACATCAAAAGATCACCTCTATATTGCTGATTCAGTGAGGGTTTGTTGCTTGATATAATAAAAAACCACAACTACACATTTCATCACAAATGCAATGAGCATTAAATTTTCAGTCACTTCCAATACCTAATCAATACCCATCATCCCTCACAACAAAAATGGCACAGAAATGGATCATTAGGCTTCAAAGCCCACAAAAACATTTATGTTTTATGTCCTTCCCCCTTCTTTTGTATACTAAATGACCACTCAATCCTTCATCCCTAAAATCCCTGCTTAAGCAAGCAACCGTTGAAATGATGGCCCGGAGCAAGTCATTTTTCTTAGTCGGCAAAAATCGCTGATACACAGTGATGGACAGATATGAATCTACCTGGTAATGTATGAGGTCAGCACAAACCTTTAGGCCTGTGGAGCTATATCTGATAGAAAATGTAAAAGGAGTTAGGCAAAGTAGATACGGTAGATGTAAAGTAAAAGCATATCTTTGGGAGACTTGCAGTAATACTCTTAGAACAAGAAAACAATATCTCTGCAAACATGCAAACAATACCTTCGTAGCATTAGCAGCAATCTGATTATGGAAGATGTGGATTATGAATGACTTTTAAATCCTTTGGAATCCATGGTTTGAAAGAATATGAGTATGATCATTTTCTTTCAACACATCAATTCTTTGGATGTCAGAGATGCAGTCAAGTGCAGTAGAACCTCACATTTCTCATACGTTGGTGCAACTGCCTGATCTTTTCCTTGCTATTAATTGTAGTTGCTAAAAATATCAAAGAGAAATTGATACGGTATAACCTTTAGAGGCCTACTGAATGTTTAGTTTTTGTAGGCATACGTGTGTACTTTCCACAAGTTGCAAGTTAGAATTATAGTCATTTCAATCAACTTCTGCAAAAACTGAATAACTGCACAGTCCAATAGGTTGACACTGTGGTGTGTACCAGTACAGAAAATTCAGGTACATGTACTGTCCAGGTCCACAGAGTCAGCTCTTTTTCTGGACCAGTGAGCCCCAAAATGCGTAAATGCCTGCCGATATAATCTGTTCATTTTCTAATCAGTCCAAAATCTGGTCTGCTAATTTTTGTGTTAGGGTCCGGTTTTTCTGGATCAGTCCAACAAGAAGAAAACAGTTTTGTACCAGAACACCATACCCACCCCTATACAGGTGACATACAGAACAGTAAAACATTTTCTTGTTGAAGAAACAGCAACAAGTGTTGAGTCAGCAACAAATGTGGCCCTACCAAAGGCAAAGTTTAATGAAAACGTCACCTACATTACCACCTTCTCAAGTATGAAAATTGGACAGAACAAATGTATGCTGCATAAAATCAAACGATCGAGGAATATCTATTATCCACGCCATTCATCTCCTAACAAATCCATGATTTAGCAAGACAAATTGGACTGTCAACTGATTTGTCATTGTGTCACATTATTGCTGATATGCTACACTGGGCAACTAACTTAACAGATTAGTGCGGTATTGGGATAGCCTAAATGTCAGGCCATGGAAAAAAAGAAGCCAATACAAATATAGCATCAGATAAATAACAGGACCAACACATAAGTCAACCTGGGCTTGAAGTCAGCGTAATATGATTGGGTCTCATTATCATGCATGGGTCGTGCCGTGCTCTCATGTGTACCCATGTGCAGCTTAAGTCTTTGTGCTCCACATGGGAAAGCGAGGAATTATGCTGGTATGAGCGACATCAACGCAATTACCTGTTTCACAGACCTCTACTTGATGATAGAGGAACCTTCATCCCAATGCTTTCATTACTCTAGAACCAAGACAATTCTAATTCAAAGGCAACCTAAGCAATATTAGCCACAGTCAGGTTTGTAGAACTTACAATTATCAAAGTCAATTTTATGGGGAACTTTTCTACGTAAAAATTAAAGCAACTCTATTCCATTCCATGCCAACAGTCAAGGAGCAAATATTCAATGTTGCAGTGGCGCGAGTACGCCGTGAAGTCTAATTTTGTGGGTTACAATATTTAGGGAATCCTAGTGCAGATTGTTTTTGTGCTATATTGAATAATGATATAAATGTGGGAACATAGTGCAGTAGATATCAATTTCATACAGATTGCCTCATCCAGAATATTTCCACTTTTTACGCCCTAATATTGCTTAGGTGGCCTTTAAAAGTCTATATCAGCAAGGGCTGCATGAAATAGGTTGGAAACAACCCAGAGTCAAATCAGACACATCTAAAAGCTAGTCACTAAAACTAAAAGCATAAGATTGCTGTTAA
Source organism: Branchiostoma floridae (assembly GCF_000003815.2). Taxonomy (NCBI): domain Eukaryota; kingdom Metazoa; phylum Chordata; class Leptocardii; order Amphioxiformes; family Branchiostomatidae; genus Branchiostoma; species Branchiostoma floridae. The sequence continues at coordinate 19,445,788 of NC_049983.1, read as the reverse complement.
CACAAGAACACACAATCAAAGCTTTGCAGTTTGAATAGATCTGCAACACTGCAGGCAATAAGGATTCCCTTTGGAACAGGTGTTACTCCATCTTGAAGATGCATTCTGAGTCTTTTTCATGGACATTTCTGTGAAATGGGGCCATTCTGACAACATAAATAAGGCCATTTGTGGTAAACAGATGTATTTGGGGCAATTTAAAGTATCACGAGTTCACCTGATAGCAGTAACAGGGGAGTTTGGATGGTGTCATTACATGACCACAGATATAGGTTAACAGGCAAAACTACATGTCTGTCCCTCAAGCATACATGTTTGTCAAGGTAGTGATGTATGCAGGGACACTGCTGGCACTCATAATGAATTCCAAAATACTATAGGTTGGACTAATGTTGCAACTGTTTCATTTTTTTGGCAGCTTGCTACTTTTTTTCAATGGCAATACAGTTACATGATGGATGGCTATTCAGGTAATTAAACATGATATCATTTTATGAGTACATGAGCATGGTAAATTACTTTTTCTAAATACAGAAGTAGCATCTCCAACTTGAAAGAAACTGTATGCCTACTACATGTAGGTTTATACAAATTCCAGTCCCAAAAGTTTGCAGTGTACTTGTGTGATGTTACAGCACTGCAAACTTTTGGTGCTGACCACTGGCATTCCTCCAAACTTGTTAGTTACTGCAGTGCAGTGCACGGGAGTCACCGCCCAGTTTTGAACATCTTCCCAAAGTTTTTCCAAGGTTTGGCTGACTCCCATGTCTGTCTGCAATATTATGCATCCCCATGAAGGGTAATCATCCCCCAGCAACTCTGCGATGAATGGATCTCTTAGCTCTTCCCCCATTTGCCGACCCACTAGGGACGGACCCTCCTGGCTTTTAGCTCCACCTAATGAGCCCTTCTTCTCCATCAACAGAGACAGGAGACCTCAGCACCTGACCTCTGACCTCCACAAACAATCCTTTTGATCCCGTCTACCCCAATAAAAGTGCTGACTCGATCACTACTGACACTGGGCTGCCTAATGGTGATGAAAATGTACTCTATTCTGTAGTCAGGCTATTCACACTCATAAATGAGGCACAGGTCTGCTTTCAAAAAAGGGTATCTATTGGGTTTTGTTATGAGGCGAAAATGCTTTGTGAATGCCTTGTGATTTTGAATATAGGTTGTGATCGACAGACTGGAACATCCAAAGGAGTCAATGGACCATAGCTGTTCTCTAGTGTTGTTCTGATAGTTTGCTGTAATGATGTATTGTTATCTAAAAGGAGGAGAAATGTGATTCCGTGGAGCAATCCATATATTTGTGTCATGCTTCCTGGATACAAATGATAGCAAACAGACAACACAAAAGACTGATAAAACATCAATTTTCCGGTCTTGGAAATGTTGCTTTTTTATGCAGAATTTACAACATAGGAACAGTAAGAAAGTAGTGATTCAGGTGCAAATTGTGAACTTTAAGTTGAACTTGTCTGACGCACTGCCAAGCAGGAAATTAAATCTGTGTAGCCGAACATGGCCTCGTAAGGCCCTCCTACAACTATGCAGCTTCAGACCTGGCTAATAGCTCAGACAGAATGTTGAGTGGTTCTGTCATGCAGAATGTTGTAATTAGTAGTCAGACCTTGTTTCTTCCCATAAGTAAGTGGACAGGTAGCAATGTTTCAGCCATTATTGTCTGATTTTCTGAACATGAGGGTCAAGCATTGCCAGCTCAAGAGCGGCCCCCTCCTCCTCACTTGTTTGACATGGAATATGTCTGCTACTGCAGCAGACAGGCCTAAACACTATAAAGAGTAAAGATTACTATCTAGCACCTGCTAAAGCATGGTCAAGGCAATAGCTTCTTTGCACAGTCAATAATTTACATGCACTGACAGCAAAATAGCATTTCAGCACCAAGGACAGTATGGCCAAGGTGATAGATAGCTGGTCCCAAGGACAGCACAGTCAATATGATACATGTAAGAACTGAATGATGGCTAGTCAGCACAAAGAAACAGAAGGGTTTACCATATATAACCAGGAGCAGCCTGCTTAACGTGATAGATAGCTGGTACCAAAGACAGCACTGTGGTCAATAACCTATATTTTTGTTCCTTCACACCACTTTTTCGTTTGTCTATTTAGTTGCACCACCATCACAAGGTTAAGCCTGTAAATTGTTACCAGAGGTTGTGCCCCGTGCAAGATTTTGTCTACTATTGTGTAGATGTCTGATGTAGATAAGACCTGCATGGTGGCTAGTCAGCACCAACAAAAGCATGGTCTAGCATATAGAACAGGAAGCAGCAAAGTCAAGGTGATAGGCAACTGGTTCTGAAGAAAGCACAGTCAATAATCTCTACACAAGACCTGCATGGTGGCTAGTCAGCACCAAGGACAGCATGGTTTGCAATAACTAAACCTGGAGAAGCATGGTCAAGGTGATGGATACAAATGTAGCTAGTACCAATAATCTATAAAATGTGTATTACTAGAACTGCTTGGCAGCTAGTCAGCACCAAAGGCAGCATGGTCTACCATACAGAACCAGGAGAAGCATGGTCAAGATGATAGATAGAAATGTGGTTGGTACCAGTAATCTACAAATGTATATATAAGAACTGTTTGGCACCTAGGCAGCACCAATGACAGCATGGTCTACAATACAGAACCAGAAACAGCATAGTCAATGTGACAGATAGCTGGTACCATGGACAGCAATATCAAATATTCAACACAATAAACAGCATAGTTAGAATGATAGCTATACAGCACCAAGGCCAGCATGGTTTACAACTCAGCAATACGAACAGCATGTTTAAAGGTGCCAGCTACATGTAGCTACCCACCAAAAAGGTTAGCTCCGCTTAATAAGTGTTACATCCATTAAACAACTAACTACATTTGCCTGGCCACAGAAGACCAGAAAGTTCACAAGCCTTCAGTGGTGGATCAATAATTTGTACGTATTCACCAAGCGTCTGTTATTTGTAATACATTGTATAATATCCAACTGCCTTGAGCACCACTTAAAACTAATACAAGCCAGCTCCAGATCGGCTAGCATCTCTTTGTGACAGTGCCAAATTCTATAATGTGATTGCCCAACTAAATATTGACTTTCCCTGCCAGCAGCAGTTCTTTTCGGAAATCTGGGCTCATCCTGTTACAGGATGGAGGAGACTGAGCAGAGCTTCTTACTGGCACTAACATGTCACAGTGACAGACTTACAGGAAATCCTCTTACAGGGGTTTAGGGCATGATCATACACAGTGAGCCGATCGTACCTGCCCTTCTTTTGAAAATGTCTCATAACATGAATACCTTAGCTGGAAAAGGGGGAAGGAATGGACAAAAGATGTTTTATATGTATTGTGAGACATGTACTTAATTTGAGAACACATCTGTTGCTAATCTATAGCATAGAGTATGTGCAGCACTGGCAAATCCAGAAATTTCCTAACAGGGGCCCATGTGCCATAGGAGCTAGTAACAATGTGGCCAAAGGCTACGCAGTCTAGTCAATTTCTTTCTAGGCAGCCGGTTGGGGTTGCCCGTCCAGTGTGATAACTAATAATTTACTTTTCCAATATTCAATAACAACAGGTCATATAAATAGCAGTGATTTCTGTTGAAGTAAGTATTATGAGATTTAGAGGAAGTAAGGCTATTGTAATTGCTTTATGTTAACTTTATCTTATCATGTTAGCACTTACAATTGTATGAAAGCATGCAGAAAGAAATAAGTTTGACATCTTGTGTGTCCCTTCCTGTAGCAGAAACTGGCCCTGCAACTGGAATAAACCAGAAGGGATTATTTCACAAACATGACAGGATTGTTTCAAACAACTTTTTGGTATACGTCATTTTTACTCACTCTCCAAGGTACACACATCTGCACACAAGACTTTTCAGTAATGTGTTGTGATCAGACCCTTAGGTGTATTCAATCAGTTCTTATGATCATGACTTCAAACATATTTATTGTCTTTGTGACAAGAGTCGACAAGGAAATAAAATATTTCCAAAAGGTTTTCTAAAGCCTTTTTAGCCTACCAACAGAGACTATCAATAGTATTATTTCTATGTAAAAAAAAATCTATCATCCCAAAGTTAGTTTTCAAAAATCCTATAATTGGTGAATAGGGTAATGCTCATCTCTGTTTCTAAGGCTCTTGCATCACACATGGCCACAAAAGTGTAGGGCTAGTCCACTGGTAGTGGCATGACGTGGCATGATATGTTTTTAACTCCCATTCTTTCTCGTAGCCGCAAGCAAGAAAGCAGCACTTTGTACCAGTTTGAGTTTTCTGTATGACCCAGTCCTTTTGTGCAACCCTGACACAAATACCATAAGTTATAAGTTTGAAATGCTAAAGGATATATGACAAACACTTAGCCAGAGGCACCAGACATTACTGCAAGACAAAATTTGAAGGTCCCGCCCAAGATCCACTACAAAGAAGATTAATGATAGGAAAGTTTTGGTGTCGAGGCTTCCGTGACAACTTTTCTTCTCGGCTGACCTTAGCTGACAGGGATGGTTGCCTGGGGATTACGGATCAGCCTCAGATGGATGGACTTGACAAGCAGACAGCCCTAAACTTGTCCCTAAGCAGTTTAAAGGTTGAGGTGATCATCTAAAATTCTCTTTGAAGATTAGCCCACAATTGGCATGTACTGAAGGCAGTAAACCATGACTTGCAGCTAAAACCTAAAATGTCACATGAGGGTGTAATGTTTTGTCTGATGAATGCAGATATTATATGGTAGCTATTGTATGTAAGTAACAAATTGATGAATAAACTATTCCAACCATTGTTGTCAGAGGTGAGTTGTAAAGTAACAGCTGTGAGATAAGAGACACTTGAGATTGAAGGTCATTATGTTATTTGCATCTAACCATTTGCTTGTGAAGATTAGTAGCGAAAAGTATTATGTATTCTTTGCCACATGATTCCTGTATCAGTTGATAGCCTGTATATAAACAAAAAATACATTTTTCACAACTACATTAACACAAATGATAAAAGGGGGCAATTTGACAACAAAGAGGGTAACTAAAATGGACCTTCATAAAAACAGATGGCTACACAGTTGCTGTTACATCCACAGCAGTTGTTGAAAAAAGTCCAACAGTTAAATGTTTTGTAATGACTCAAACATTCAAGAACACAAAAAGGGTCTTTTGGTGCCGTAACGCTTTACACTCGATCCCAAGACTTACTCAAAAGAAACCAGGTTCAACATGATGCTTCTTTGTCCAAAACTTCAGCAGCTACCTCAGTATACATTGACTGATATGTGGCAAGGTTGATGATGATGAACGTATGTACAGATTTTAACATCAACAGATTTTCACATCAACTTGAATGTCTTTCCATCATCCATGATGCAAGGTATCCTTAATTCAGCTGAAGAAAGCCTCAATGTTTATCAGGGTCAACCTTTACTTGGACATGGCCACATGAATCACAGAGTTATGGTGTCTGGAACGGGTACATTGATTAGCTCAGCCATCAAAATTCCAGTATATTCGTTATTTCATGGACCAGTGACTTTGGTTGCCACATAACATTAAAAGCCTAGGAGAGGCTTTATGTAGACTGAGTTTCGTCATTAAGAATTCCCGTGTTCCAACTAGGGACACAAATTAGATGATGAATTCCTCTGGTAGTGAGAACTGACATGTATGGTAACCTCTGAAAGCCTTTGCTAACATTTGCGGCATGACGAATAGGCTGGTTACACAGAGACGTGACTCTGAATACTTACTATTTCGGACCATAAAGCATCATTAGTGGGATGTGGGTAGTTTATCAGCGATGAATGGTAGGCTGTCCAAGTTCAGCTGCCCCCTGCTAGAGTTCAGTAATGGAGGTCACCAGTCATTTTTCCTGCCAGCTGTTCATCTCGATCTTGGAGGTCATCTTTATAAACTGGCTCCATCCAAGGTTAACTAGCAAACAAGAAAATGCACTTCATCAATTACGGGAGAACCCAAGAGGTATTGTAAAGGATAAAGTAAGTATGTGAGTCTTATGGTGGTCTTTGAAGAATGGATATCATAACTTTACTGCCTATGCTTGTTAATAGATCTTTAGTGTTTGTAAGTAATGGGAACAGTATACTGAAAATCTATGGCAAAAATAAAGCATATTACATTTAACGTAATTATATAATTAGAGACCTAATGAAATAAGAAGAATATCTTGTCCAAAACCCATGAAATTACCCTTAGAGAACAGTTGTAATTAATATTCTCTTGTCTTCTAAGTAAATATTTGTGTCTAAGACTTTTGTCTCAACCTAGCCCTAACAACTTCCTATAAACCATTACCTTTCCCACAGTCATATGACAAATGTGGTCTATAAAGTATGCCTCAGGCATGTATATACAGTTCCTGTCAAACATTATGCCATTGCAAAAATCAACCATTATAAATTGAAGTAAAACACACTTTCTGGCAACAGTTCAACTGCCCAGCAAAATCCCTTGTAAAGTTTCTCCCCTGTAGTTCATTGACAAGGTCATGTGCACACCGGTGTATGGCAAGAGCCCAACAACTGCAAATGAAAGTAAAGCACTCCTTTTTCATTTAACTGATCAAGCTGCCTTTGGCTACATACAGTCTATATGCACAAATGGAAGATAATGAGGAACTTATCAAAGAAAACGGTTCAAACAACAGTGACTTTTTGAAGGAAGACTTGGCTTAAGGCGATCAACTACTGGAAGAATCTAATAGAAGTAATCCATGGTTCATTTGAGGACAGAGGTAGCCTGAGGGCAGTGCTCCTGCCAGAATATTCTGCTAACATAAATAGGAAGGACTTCTCTTAAAGAACATTTACCAGAACTTTCACCAGTTTCTTTACGAACCCTAAATTGGAGTTGTTGATGAAGGTTAGACATCCAGGTAATAAGACACACTAAAAAGTAGTTACTCAAGCAATTGGATATGATTTTGGAAATGGTCAGACGTTTCAAACAACATCCTTTATTTTTTCTAGGTGACAGTGGAAAAATCTTGTTAGGGGGGTTTTTATATCCAAGTTGTGAATTGATATGCAAAAGAGATCTAGTTGAAGTACAGGTTTATCCTAAATAATATGCACAAGGAGGAGGAAGACAAATTTTCAATAGTCCAAAGGCTACAATGGTAAGACACGTTAAGACTGTTTATGCAAATGACTTAATCAGCTCCTGTTGTTTGAACTACATTTTTACAGAAACAAAGTTGCGTGACCTTCCTTAACAATTTGACTGTCCAATCATAAAGGAAGAAAACTAAATATAATAAGAAAAATGGCATGCTAAATCCAGTGATAACCTCTTTCTCTTAAAATTGATACTCATAAATCATTGGACCTTTGCATATGTGGGATACAAAGGTCAAAGGATAAATCTTTAGAGGTCCAGCAGCTGGTGCGGTCACAAAGGATACCATAAAGTGAAAAGTTATGGAGCTGGGATAAAACCCAACTACCGGAAAAGTTACAGGCCCATAACTTGGACCTGGGACCATGGTTTACTGTGGCTTTGAACTCGACTGCCGGTAACTGAGGCTGACTTTTTGAGTGTATCGACCCAGGATGTACTGTAAGGAGTGGCATAAATCTACTCAGTTCAAACTTTTCCTGAAGGTCCAGAGCAGAGGAGTACATGCAACAGTCACAATAGCTTTTAGATACAGATCTTTATTGACACAGCAAAAGTACAGCAGCTTTCTGAAGGTCTATATCTATATACATGTATGTAAACAAATGAATTACCTACCTGAATGAGTATGATTAAGTATCAGTATATCAACATGTTGTGTCATATACATGTAAGTACTTATTAAAGATGTCTTCAGTTCAGTTCAAATAATCCTTCCAGTACAAGGTGCCACGAAGAATGCCACTCCAAGGATGTCCTAACATAAGGAACTGAAGCTTACTCAAACAAATTATATTTTTCATATACTATCTCAACCAGTACATATGAAGCACAGTTATAGAAAACGAAAGCTATAAGATCTGTTACATAAAAGAGCGGATGCAACTTAGTGCTAACTCAGTGACCTGAGTATAACAGCAATCATCTCAGACGCTGCCATCAGAACACATCCTTTGAAAATCTGCTCAAACTAGAAGTAGAGAATATCACATATGTTCAAGGAGTGGCTATCCATAAACACCATTCAGGCAGCTTATAATCTCCCACAAAGTCATCCGAGGACAGTCTGCGCTTTGTTGAAATCCTTTTACAGCACTGTTATGTTGTAAGTCAAAATTCAAACTTGGACTGTTATGTTGTGAGTCAAAATTCAACTTGGACTACATAACGACATTTGGTACAAGCATGTTGACCAGCAAAGTCCAAGTAAATGACACTGTTGCAAAAACAGATGATTGACAGAGAAGCATCAACGTTTGAGGATGACCTCTCCACCTTAATACTTTGCAGTGCGGGTCCTTGCTGAGGTTAATGTCACACATTATGTTTTTCTGATCTTCCACACGTAGGAGGGCAATAATAGGTAATAATAGTCAGCCATTACGGCTCACAAGGCTATGTACTTTATAGCACTAAAATGGGTTTCAGTCTGCACAGATCCACAAAAAGCCATAAGAGACAGTGATGATGGGTACTGTAGGCATAGCAAAATACTTTTCACTCATGGGAATTTGGAAGTGGACATTTCTCAGCTGGACGATTCAATTTGGCGGCTCTACTGTCCCGGCTGTAATGTGTGAAATGTCTGATACTGTGGTAAATACCGCAATCCCATATCTTCAGGAGACATCAGTATGAAAATGGCAAGATTGCCCTCAAAGTTTGTGGTAATGAGAGGTATTAGGGTAACGTTCTACATGTAGACATGTGTGGACTACAAAAAAACAAACACAGCAAAACTATATGCACTCTCCTTCTTTGCAATAATTAATGGGAAAACAGATTCAAATAAATGGAAGTTCAAAACACAACAGCATCCAAATAAATGATTGATGAGAATTGCAGTTACCCCATCCCAAGGTCCAAAGAAAACCTTTTTGACCTGAGAAAAGAAATGGCAAGAAAAATTGTACATATCAAGTCTTGGACATGGCTGAATGCTGAACAATCAAGTCTATCTACCAACAGGTGGGCAGCGTGACGCCAACATGCAATCAACGAAGATTGCCTTCTCAAGCTGACCACAATTATCTGGCACTTGGTGTCGACCCAACCACAAAAATCTACATCTATTCATCGTCACGACAAAAGTTTCGATAATCAATGGTCTCAGCAAAACTGCCATGACTCAGTCGGGCTTGGATGGCCTGTACAAAACTATGTGAAAATGGACTTGAATCTCAATGTATATACGTAAAAGCTATCCAAGCCTGACTGAGATTCGTTTTTTTTTAAAGGATACATTTTCACTTGAAATTAAACTCTTGGGAATCCGACTAAGTTTCCGACAAGGAAGTACAGTGTAGCAGTGAGTTCTTTATTTCCTTGTCACCATTTTCTCTTTAACTGCAGCCAGAAATTTGATTCTTAAGTTGTTTTAAAACATTGAAAGTTCATGGGACATAAGAGTTTTCTTTAACACAACCAGTTTTTCTCACCTGCTGAAAAAAAACTGGTTGTGTAAAAGAAAACTCATATATGTCCTATGATCTAGCTGCCTTATGATATTATTTTCGGAAATTGAAACTTCATGCTTGATAGACAATCCTATAAATTCATGTTTTGTTTTATTCCAATGACTACATTTGTTATACAACTGTCGGCCTGTTTTGGTTTCCCCTGTATGTTTACTCTTCTAAGTATGCCTTTGCAGTTACATTCAACACCTCCTGTGAGATTACCACAGCTAACTTACACCAAAACAGGTCTCTGACCTTGTCAGCAAGACAGGGAAATGCAGAGGCTTCCAGTTATCTGCTCTAAAGCTGACCGATGATGACGATGATGGTGAGTATTCAATGTTATCATGTTTGTGTATGATGCTGAAAAAACTAAAGTATCAATTACAAAACAATAGGGTTCAACATGTAGAAGTGGAGAAAAATTGTAGTATGAAAAAAATATCATTAAATCAGTCCACATGCATCAGATCTATAGCACTGCCTTCAAGGCCAGACAGATCAATTTCTAATGATGCATTGGAGATGATCAAAAGAAAATTAACAGCACTTTTTGCTAATCTTTGCTAACATTTTTGGTGTGATAAAATGCCCGTGATAGAATGGAAAAATGGGGTTTAGGCCAAGTCATGGAATGCTGGAGACAAGACTTGTGCTTAAAAGCGTTTATATGTTAATGATAGACATGAAATATTGATTTGGTTGTGAACTCTCTCCCTACAGAATTACAACAATCTCTCCTAAGACTCATCCTCGGAGACGCATCCCTTCAGCTCGCCTCTCAAAGAGCTACCGACGGATTTCCCCCCTCAGGCATCCATTGAAATATCCTTTTGAAGGATTGAGGCCCAAACCGGAGAATGGATCGAAATGACAGGAGATGAATCGATGCCTAAAGATTTCTGGAGATGCCGAGATCTCCTGGTGGATATGGTAGGGAATTAGGGATGCATCAGATTCAATTTCCTTGAAGGACCCAACGTGTCTAAGGGGGTACCGGCATGACCGCGGATGCTGCAAAGGGAATGTATGATGCATGATCACAAGTACATGTACAGTCCTACTTGATATCTTTAAGTAACTTGGACAACACTTTGATAAGATGCTACCTTTTCTTACTACTTTGAGTAAGTCGCAAAGACAGATGTATGATTTTGTTTTCTCACGTTCCTTTGGAGCCCATCTGACCATCGACCAATTGAACCGCTTGATAATCACAGCATCATTTTTTCACTGAACTCACTTTCAGCTTTTATCTCAAATTACTGGTTGCCTGGTTTTGGTGTCAGCCCACCTGAAATCAATTAAGT